>NW_012104865.1:2166965-2168367 GCF_000951045.1 Mandrillus leucophaeus | reverse complement strand
AATGTTTCCTACCAGGCTAGGTTGAGTATAGGTAGCAACAATATATTGTATATTTTACAATAGGTAGAAGAGAGGACTCGACATACTACCAACACATATAAATGGTAAATACTTAAGGTGATGGATACCTCAAATATCCTTGCTTGGTCATTACACATTCTATGCATGTAAAAAAATCCTCACAAAAGACTTTTTTTTTTTCCAAATTCATTTCCAGTGCTATGTAACTCTTTATATTATCAGTTATATCACATGACCTCTTGCTATGATGGTTAGATTAGGTATTCATTTCAGTAAACACCAATATGTTCTAATTAAAACGCCTTCTGAGAAAATGGAATGTCACATTTTAAAATAGAATTTCAGGTTGCTATAGCAACTAATAAAACTGTCACTATTTATTCTAAATAAGATAAAAAGCATCCTTAAAGATAGCAAATCATTTTCAAAATAGCTTAATATCATTTAATATCTTTAGTTACTGATATTAAATTGAATTACATTAACAATTAGATGAATATTTCATGAGTGAGAAATTGCAGAGTATGTATCAGAAAAGAGAGAAAATAGAGATATCCTTAAAAAGCTTAATGGGTTAGTTGGAGACAAATGTTTAATGTACCTTCTGCAAAAGAGGAGACAGTTTCTCTTCACAGATCAGATCATCTGTTAAATTCAGATTATCCCATAACAGTAACTTTTTGTTGTTGTTGTTCCCATGGAAGCATGAGTGGGGTTAAGTGAGGGAAACAGCATAACACATTCTGGAACTATGTGGCTCCTGGGGTCAAATCCCTGCAGGAATCCTTGTCTCTTTGTTTTAGACTTTGTGATGTAGGAAATAAAAGGCAAGCTGTAAAAGAGTGCAAGTATTTTTAAATATGTTTTATAAGATGTAACTAATGCAATATAGAATCTTAGAGGCTTCCTGATATCTTTTGAAACCTACTTTAATAAAATTTTAAAACATGTCATCATGCCCTTACTACTTGGTAGTGACAGAGATCCCCTAGTATATTAAAAGAAGCAAAGTCAGGAGCTTATGATCAGAATCCCTTTAAGGGTTAAGAAGAATGCCAGCTAAAGATCTCCAGGGCAAGTTCAAGGTCTAAAAGCAAATTTCAAGCTTTACTAGTAGACTAATGGATACCATCATGCTCCTTCTTATTTTTAAGGAAGCAGCATAATTGCTATATTACCCTAGTTCATCTTTCTCTGGCCTCAGTTTACTTATCTACAAAATGGAGAAAATATCATCTACAGCAAATGAGGAAATTATTTTAAGGATTCTAGCACAGTGCCTAACATACTTTGGTTCTCTTCTTTTGCCATTCTTTTTTAAGCTTTTAACAAATCCCACCCTGTCATAGAAATTTATAAAAGAATATTTTCACTTATGGTT
>NW_012104865.1:2158345-2166915 GCF_000951045.1 Mandrillus leucophaeus | reverse complement strand
TTTTAAGTGATAGTCTTTTGTTTCTACCGAAAATAAAAAACTATAGATTTGATCCAATTAAAAAAGGCTTCCACTTCTACAGATACTATAAAGCTTTATTTTTTTTTTTTTTTTTTTTTTTACTGGAATTCTAAATCACTTTACCATCAAAGTATCAAAAACTTCTGAGTTCTCATTTTTGGCAGCACACTGGAGGATAGTGAACCATCAACAATGACAAAAAGAAAACTATGCAGGGAAACACGTTGACAACCTGCTCCAGCCACCATAAGATGAAACCTAACTTTGTTAATACTTACAGTATTGCTAGGTATGACTCAGCTGGTGATATGATTAGGTGTAATAGGAAAATTACACCAAAATTTTTATTTTGAATTGTAATCTCAATAATCCCCACATGTCAAGGGAGAGACCAGGTGGAGGTGATTGAATCATGGGGGCTGTTTCCTCCACGTTGTTCTCATGATAGTGAGTGAATTCTTACAACAGCTGATGGTTTTTTAAGGAACTCTTCCCCCTTTGCTCAGTACTTCTTCCTGCCACTT
The DNA here is from genome assembly GCF_000951045.1 of Mandrillus leucophaeus. Taxonomy (NCBI): domain Eukaryota; kingdom Metazoa; phylum Chordata; class Mammalia; order Primates; family Cercopithecidae; genus Mandrillus; species Mandrillus leucophaeus. The sequence goes on along the minus strand of NW_012104865.1, from coordinate 2,166,370 downwards.
TGGGAAGAAGGTGCCTTTCTTCCCCTTCACCTTCCTCCATGATTGTAAGTTTCCTGAGGCCTCCCCAACCATGCTGAACTGTGAGTCAATTAAACGTCTCTCCTTTATAAATTACCTAGTTTCAGGTATGTCCTTATAGCAGTGTGCAAATGGAATAATATAGCTAGTATATGCCAATACAGCATATCATCTGAGTTTCCTGACTATTCAGGCACTTACCCTGACTGAATGGTTCTCATAACACACCATTAAATAGTACTATTGCTTAAAATTATTTTGCTTGTTTTTAATTGGTATGTTGTTAGGATCTAGGTACTATGTGATGTGAGAGAGAAGGAGGAAATTTTGTGAGAAATGTCTGCTGGCAGCAATTGATAGACTCGATGAAGAGAAGAAATGCAGGATGGTTTATGCTCAGACTTGCTCCCATTTGCTACTTTGGAAATTTCTAGAAAGAATACCTTTGTTTAAAAGTGAAGATAAATGTTTCAAAGGGATTTAGGAAATATGGAGTATAGACAGTGCTGCCTCAGGGCTTAGAGACCAGTGGGGTCTCGAGTGGGCAAAAGCATTATTTCAGTTTCTGTGAGGAGCACACTGAAGTTCTGACTCCCTGTGAACTGATGAATCTTTAGTGTCCAAGAGAGCTTTGCATCAAGATGGAAATGAGCAAGACGTTAGAGGATGTCGTTGAGATCGTATACAATACACATTGGTGACCTCTAGAAATAATTGGAGTTTGGGGAAAGCTGGAGTGGGTGCTGTGGTTCCAAAGTCATTTTCCTAAGGCTAGAAGATAGCAAAATGGACAGTAATAGTAACTGAATTTGCATAAATACCAGTTACACAAATATGAAAGGATGATACCTCATGATTTGATCTTAATAGCAGATGGTGTACAGGGAGAGAATATTTTAGATGTTACATCAGGTTAAGGGATTATCTCATATTTGTAATTTGTTGAGTACTCAGACAAGCAAACAAAAACAGCAAAAAAAAAAAAAGTTCTTGTTACACCTTGTCTTTTATTTTTATGTTTTTATTTTTATTTGTTTATTTTATTTTATTTTTTAGACAGAGTCTCGCTCTGTCGACCAGGCTGGAGTGCAGTGGTGCGATCTCGGTTCACTGCAACCTCCGCCTCCTGAGTTCAAGCAATTCTCCTGCCTCAACCTCCTGAGTAGCTGGGACTACAGGTGCCCCCCGTCATACCCCGCTAATTTTTTGTATTTTTAGTAGAGACGGGATTTCACTGTGTTAGCCAGGATGGTCTTGATCTCCTGACCTCGTGATCTACCCACCTTGGCCTCCCAAAGTGCTGGGATTACAGGCATGAGCCACCACGCTGGCACACCTTGTCTTATAATAGGGAATTTAACCAAGTTACATTCATGATAATAGGTAAAATTTTTGTCCCTGTTCAGGTTATTTATTTTATGCCTAATATATTTTCACATTTTCAACTTCTGTTTTATGTTTGAAACCATCCAACTTCGTATTTTTAAAGGTAATCTTACTGTTTATATATTCCTATGGCAACACTAATTTACTGTGTATACTTGGAAACATTCTTTTTACTTCTTTCTGACTTTCATTCTTAATCTTGTTGACATAACTGCTTAGAAATGAGCTGTTGTCTCTTTGCAAGTGATATCTTCTTATTTTAGATAAAATGTGCTTCCTGGATATGTGTTTTATTTTTTATATAAAATCAGTTCAGGAAACACAACCATTATTTCTTGAAATACTGCCTGTTGTTTAGTATGTGTTTAATATATTTTTTGAATATTTTTTACCTTCCCTACTTACTTTTTTTATTACCTGCTTCTGGGATGCCAATCAGATGCTCACTAGACTTCTCATTCTGTCCTATATAAATATTAATATCACTTTAATACATCTCTTTATCCGCATGACATATTTTAGTCATTTCTTGGGATATATATTCCAGTTTGTTAATTCTCTTTTTGACTCTTTCTAATCTACTATTTAAGCAATTCAGTGGTTCTTTTTATTTTGAAAAATTACATATGATTATTTCTAGACGTTAATTCCTCATTGTTTTGTTATGGACTATATTTTAAAAAAGGAATTCATCTGTAGCCGTTCTCTAACATCTGCAGTTTCAATAGCTCTAAATTTTAGTGTCTAAATATTTTTTAAAATTTTTGCTTTGCTTATCGTGGATACACAGATAACACTTGTCTATTTTTATGGGATACATGTGATATTTTTATACAGGTATACAATATGTGTGATAAAATCAGGGTTATTGGGATATTGATAGTCTTATGCACATTATTTCTTTGTGTTAGAAACATTACATTTTCACTTTTTTATTACTTTAAAATATACCATAAATTATTGTTAACTATAACCACCTTATTGTATTACTGAATACAACATATTTTCTTTTTTAATCAAACTCCGAGTTAGTGGGTGGACTTCTTTTGGTGACCTTTGATAATTTGGTAATCTTTGATATATTTTATTTCTTTATTTTATCCATTGAGAATCTAGCATTACACAAATTGGAAAATCTTTCTTCCAGAGAGGATTTGTTTCTGCCTTTGCTGGCACCAAAACTGAGATCATTTCAGCCTTTGGAGATTCATAGTCAGGGGGGAATCACAGACTCTACTGCTCTACTTCATCCCAACTGAAACTGAATATTCATTCAGCAGTGTTATCAGTGTCAAATGTCCTCAGAGCAACCCATTTCTTTAGAGCTATGTACTGTTCCAGCACCAAATCACACTTTGTGTTTTCACTGTGAGGAGAGTAATTAGAGACCTCATGACCTCTTGCAAAATCAACTGTGCCTCATGATAAAATTCTATTTAGGATGTACTATAGTAGACCTGTAGTCAGAATGGTCTATCAACACTCTTAGTCACTGATAATGTGCAAAGCAGAAGGCCACATTAACTATATATAAACATTTATCATTATTTTCTACTGCAATCTTTATTGCTAGAATCTAGAAACTATTGGGAATGTTGATGAGCTATGCTTCCTTCTTTACTGAACATTATACTTTGCCTCTTTTTTGAAAATATAAAAGAATTTTTGCTTTATAATTTCATATATATATAGTACAAAACAGGCAAAAGTGACTTAATCTCTTAAATATTAGAACTGATATAAACCTGTGTCTCAACAATTTCACTCCTACAAATATACTCAATAGAACTATAGCCTTAGGGCCAGTGACTTAGTGGGGGCACAAGGGGTTTCTAGGGCGCTGGCAAAATTCTGTTTCTTGATCCAGGTGTTGCAACGGAGGTGTATTTTGTTTGTAAAATTCCACTGACTTGTGCACTTATAACAAGTATGTTTCTTTAATAAAAATATATTTCACAAAATAAATTAAATTTGGAAGAAGCAGCTGGGGAATAGATTGTTCCTGTGAATGTGTTTGACCTGCTGCTTGAGTCTGTACAGGATAAAACTTATGTAGCCACATGCTTAGATCATAAATCCAGACATGAAACATGGGGAATAATAACAATATTGTATATTGTAAATCACGGTTTTTTCATGAAGCTCAGCAAAACAGTATCCCCAATCTATTTTTTTTTTTCTTCTATGATATTTTTCTGCTCCATTGAGCAACCATAGATGTAGGAAAAGAGATCATTGCTAGCATACACAGGACTGGTAGAAAAAAATTAAAAACTAAATATATTTGGGAGTTTCTTCTTAATATTCTACCCACCTGGAGTTCTTGGGGCTTATTGAGATAGCTAGAGATACTCAAGGGGACACTCATATGGACATACCCTGTCTAATCTATGAAGACAGAAAACGGATTTATATTCAAAATCTCTGAGGAAATGTTTCAACCTAAAAGGCGTCATTGTCTAGGAGTTTGGGGGCACCTTTAAAGAGGGTGAACAAGTGGCTACAATGAGGTGCTTGCATGTCAAACTTATGGACCTCAGTCTTCATTTAGTACAGTAAAGGAAAAAATAATGGGGAAGAAGAGAAAAAATGCCCAAGATTCTAACTATAGTCTGAGATTGTAGATCATGTATATTGCCAAATATCTGGTGGTCATTCTTCCAGTTCCTATTGATTGGCATCTTCGGAGCCAAAGGATTCTGCATAAGAACATGAAAGTGTGGGCTAAATTTATGACATCAACTGAAATCCAATATTATTACTGAGAAATATTTGCTTAAGGTTTTTGTTTTGTTTCTAGAGGATTTTAATTAATTAATTTTAGATACAGAGGTTGCATATTCTTATTTGTTACATGAGTATGTTGCATACTGGTGAAGATTGGGCCTCTAGTGTGTCCATTACCCAAATAGGGAACATTGTACCCAATAGGTAATTTATGAACCCTCACCCCTCTCCCACACTTTCTTCTTTTAGAGTCCCCAGTGTTTATTATTTCCATCTTTATGTTCATGTGTATCGATTGTTGAACTCCCACTTAGAAGTGAGAACATGCACTATTTGGTTTTCTGTTTCTCAATCCCCTTAGGGTAATGGCTTCCATCTTCATCCATGTTGCTGCATAGGACATGATTTTTTCTTCTTTTTTTCTTTTTTTTTTTTTTTATGGTTGTGTACACTTTACCCTGTTTAAGAATCTTGGAGGTCACCAGTTAGAAACTTTTTAAATGTGGTAAGGAATTTTGTTTCCAGGACTTTTTTGTTGTTAATTTTATAGGTTATATTTTACTCATTGTGAGAAATTTTTGTGATTTAATATTTCTTTGGAAAATATATAAAATAGGAAAATAAATTATAATCTTCAGATTATCTAGGAAAACACCATTATCATTTTAAACTATCCAATTCCACTACTATGCATATTTACTGATATGTTTTCATTTACTCTGCTTATTGATAATCTATTTTCATTTAGGAAATATATTTTTAAAATAAATGTATATGATCAATCTAGAAATTCAAATAAGTTTAAAAATTGGAAATCAGAGAAAAAGACATAAAATTTTAACACCCTGATGTAACAACTACTAATACTTTGATGAACCTTGTTCAAGATCTCTAAGTATACACACACATGTAGAAATACTATTTTCATGACAGTATATTGTGTAATATCATGTTATGTGTGCTATTCTACAACTACCTTTCCCCCTCAGCAGTATGTTCCAAACTACACAGAGAAAACCCTTTTAAAATAGTATCTTAGAATTTTGAAATAAAGATAAAGCTCAAGGGAATAGTTGAGACAAAGTTGAGATATACAAATAGAGTTGATGAGAATAAATATTTTCATCTTTTCATGAGCTGTTTAAAATTTATGTCTTTATAAATTGTCACTTTTCATTATTTGGTTTATTCTCATACATTCTTTCATAAATTTATACATTAGGCATTACAGCTGCTATTGAGAGCCCATGATTTTAAGTGCTAGAACTAGATGTTGGAAAATAAATGCAGCCTTGCCCATGAGACATATCAACCCAATTAAGAGGAAACAATTAAACATATTAGCAACCTATATAGAAAACACCCAGGCTACAAAGAAGAATTAGCAATTCTTTCTGAGAGGAAAACAGTCCAAAAATCTTAAAGAAGAATATCTAAGTTGAGTACTGATCATGGGAAATGTTTGCTTACCTGGTGGACTTACAAGTCTCAAAGTGAGAGAAAAAATATGAAATAGTATCTGTTAGTCAAGTAACAGCAATTTATTAGATTCAGTAAATCAAGGGTATAAGAGTATTAAATCATAGGTAATGGCAGTAGAACTAAATTAACCGAATTAGTGAAACGGTTAAACAACTAAAAAAAAACATTTTTTTTTCTAATTCAACAATATGGAAAACAAATAATCTCATTAAAAATGGGCAAAGGACATAAATAGACAATTCTCAAAAGAAGACATAGAGATGGGCTACAAAATGACTGACTAGATGCAGCCAGTGAGCCCTGCTCCCATAGAACGAGATGAAGTTAATGAGTAAACCAACATAATTTGGGCAGATCTACAGAGAGAAAACACCAAGAATACATAGAGAGATGATGCTGATGTCAAGGCTGAAGAGAGAAGAAGCTGGGAACCCTGTACAGCCCTAAACAACTCCTGGGGAAGGAGCGAGTGAGGAGAATGAGAGACAGTCTATACCTGCGGCAGACCTCTGGGATCTTAGCTACAGCAAACCTCACATACCCCAAGGATGTATGAGCTGGCAGGAGGATCTGCCCAGGAAGTAGGCAGACATCAAGCTTCAGCTAGTGCAGAGCCCTAGGGCTTTTGTTCTTGAGGCAACTCCAGTAAATTGCAGCCATAGCACTTATTCCCTGGAGATCCTCATCTCTCTCCTAGAAGCCCTAGCCCCAGGTGACCACAAAGGCAGGAGAGAACAGTGCAGGCTTTCCTGTGGGATTGGGGCATGTCTGTCCTGCAGGTCCTTCTGCATGCCAACCCCTCCCAGGGATCCTGCCTAGCCATCCCAAAGGAGCATGGGCACAGTGCAGCATCCAATGCCCATCCTGAGTGCTTTGCTCCATCTGACTACTTTTCTAGTGACCTAGGAGTACTGCAGATACCCCAGTGTAGCTGGAGCCAACTTTGTGCCCCAGGGATGTAATGTGCAGCTCAGGAGTGCTAAGTGGAGATCTGTGGCCAGCAATCAAGTGAGGGAGAAGCCCTCAGTCTAAGAGCGCTGAGAAGGGTAAGAAATGGGGATTCAAGGGCTGGTGCAGGAACAGGGTGTGCATTCTACTGCAGGGATAGTCCAGAAAGTATGAGGCCTATCTCCCTGCCGCAGCTTCTGCCTTAGGGAACCCCATAGCCCAGAACACCTAGTAAAAGAAACATGAGCATGGCACCAGTGATCAGAGGGGGTTCCCTGAAGGCCTAGGAGAAGAGCTGGTGAGGGAATCATGTCTCCCCTCAACCCCCACTACAGAGCATGCCAGCAAACACAAGGAAATACAAAAGAGCCGTGTGGCTAAGAGGCTTTCTACTGGTCATTACTCTTAAATACCATCTAGTGTATCACTGCCCAAACCACAACACTAAAAATTATTCTGCTAATATACACCCCTGAAAACAAGTGCAAGAATTTGCTCACAAATAAAGATCCCGTATGAGCCTTGACCCTCTGAAAGCATTCAGAAACAAACTGAGTTGACTATACTCAGCTTACACCCCAATTAAAGAAACACCAGTCCCCTCAGATAGGAAAGAATCAGCACAAGACTGGCAATTCAAAACACCACAGTGTCTCCTTATCTCCAAATGAGCCCACTAGCTCCCCAGCAATGGCCTTCAACCAGACTGAAATGCCTGAAGTGAAAGGCACAGAATTCAGAATCTGGATAACAAGACTTAACTATCATAAATATATACGCACCCAACATTGAAGCACCTAGATTCATTAAAAAAAGTTCTCTTTGACTTACAAAAATACTTAGATAGCCACACAATAATACTAGGAGACTTCAATACTTCATTGAAAGCATTAGACCAATCATTAAGGCAGAAAAGCAACAAAGAAAGTTTGGACTTAAATTCAGTACTTGACCAACTGAACCTAATAGACATCTATAGAATACTTCACCCAACAATCACAAAGTATACATTTTCCTTATTTGCACACAACATATTCTATGATTGACCACATACTTAATCATAAAGCAAGTTCCAATAAATTCAAAAAACTCCAATAATACCAAGCACATTCTCTAATCACAGTGCAATAAAAACAGAAGTCAATATCAAGACCATCTCTCAAAATTACACAAGTACATGGAATCCAAGGAATCCAAGCAATCAAGTTAAACAATCCAAGAACTGATAGCCATTTTAAGAAAGAACAAAACTAAACTTCTGGAACTGAAATATTTACTAGAAGAATTTCATAAGACAGTTGGGAAAAATATATATATATAGGAAATATATATATTTGGAATATATATGTATACTTGGAAATATATATATACACACACACACATATATATATATAATTTTTTTAAAATGGAGTCTCGCTCTGTTGCCCAGGCTGTAGTGCAGTGACATGATCTCAGCTCACTGCA
>NW_012104865.1:2152472-2154595 GCF_000951045.1 Mandrillus leucophaeus | reverse complement strand
AAAAATTTCTGTGAGATCCTCTTGTCTTATCAGTGCTTTCCTGATTCAATATGTACATTTAAGAATTACCATCCCTGTAGTTTTGCTTTTATCTATTTTATATTTACCAAAATTATTGAGTGTAATTCTTCCTTTATAATGTTTTATTTTAATGTTTAAAAGATTTGAAAAATTTAGCTGAAGATCCTTCGTACATACTAATGTCTTTCAAGGTTAGTCATTTAGCTGTGACAATTCCTAGAACTCTTCAGGTTGAAATAACAGAGATATTAATTTCCTCTTCTTTCTTTTTTTTTTTTCTTTTTGTAGAAAGGAGATCTTACTATGTTGCTCAAGCTGGTCTAGTACTCCTGGGTTCAAGTGTTGCTCCCCCCTTGTTCTCCCAAAGTGCTGGGATTACAGAGATATTCATTTCTTATTAAATATATCTCCATGAAAATATTTTGTATGATAATTTGAAATATGAACTTGATTTTTAAATATACATTTCCCGGATTAACTTTGTTAATGAACATTAATTTTGGCAATACTTGCTGTAAGGCATGTGCTTTCTCAGGGAAGATAAAGTTTGAAATATGATTAAAAGGCAAACAACAAATCCAGCCAGGCATTGGAAAGAATTGGTATGAGAATGAAAATGTTGTTTTTAAACTAGGACTTCACATTGTATTAATATTTTAACAGTACTAAAATTAAATAAAATAATCTCTGTTAGACAAAGGTGACCCAAGAAACAGATGAAAAAAATTAAAACTTGTATGTATGGATAATTAGTCCATATTAGTTTCAGTATTCTAAAAGAAAGAAAAGCTCTTTTCTTAAAAATTATTTTCTGGGCCTGGCACAGTGGCTCACACCTGTAATCCCAGCACTTTGGGAGGCTGAGGCAGGTGGATCGCTTGAGTCTAGGAGTTTGAAACCAGTCTGGGCAACAGGGCAAAACCCTGTGTCCATAAACAAACAAAAATATACAAAAATTAGCCAGACATGGTGGCATGTGCCTGTAGTCCAAGCTACTTGGGAGGCTGAGATGGGAGGATCATCTGAGCCAGGGAGGCAGAGGTTGCAGTGAGCCTAAATCTCACCATTGCATTCCGGCTTGCATGACAGAGCGAGACCCTGTCTCAAAAAAATAATTTTCTGCAATGTTAAAGGTAATTATCCAGACATTGTGAGGTGACAAAGTATAGAGTATAAAAATCAGATGCTAGAGTTAGAAAAATTTAACTATTAATCCCACATCGGCTGCATACATATTGGGTATATTACTTAATTTTTGTAAACTCCAGTTTTCTCAACTGAAAAATGGAGATAGTTAACTGTAAGTAGTTAATTAAATAAAAGAGATAATATAAGTGACACCCTTAGCAAACACTGTGTATTGCTGATGGTAAGCAATCAATAGTTGTTATTATTACAATTATATTTCTCTTATTTTTTCATACAGTAGTAAGCTCAATAAAATTAAGTATATAATTTACTTCATACATCTATGTCCCTTGCAGAATTAACTTGTAACTGATGGAAGTAGAGCCAGAAAGGAGGCTTCAGGAAAAATACAAAATTTTCATCTCCACTTCTACATTGATCTGAATGAGTATGTATTAGTTTTTAATGACCATTAGAAAAAGATAAAATATGTACTCATACGTTTCCTAAGGAATCTTATAATAAATGAAATAATCAGCTTTTGCCCTAATATTATATTTAAGTTATTTAGGGGGTTGGGGGTGAGGAGGAGGGAACAAAATGCCTATGATTTCCTTAATTGAATATCTTAGTTTTAAAAATATCTATATATCCTGAGTGCACATGTATTGAAGGCAAAATACTCTACACTTACTCCATAAATGCTTTGAATAACATAATAGTAATATCCAAAGTTTAAAAACTAGAAGGTAATTTCACCACAATATCGAGATATTTCTAAATACCATGTACAGATGGTGTCAGACTTATGATGGTTTGACTTACAATTTTCCACTTTACGATGGTACAAAGCGACAGGAATTCAATAGGCTCCTTGGCTTAAGATGAGGTATGTCCAGATAAACCCATCCTAAATTGAAAATATTTTAAGGCAAAAATGCACTTTCAATATAATATATTTTCAATTTAGGATG
>NW_012104865.1:2149891-2151727 GCF_000951045.1 Mandrillus leucophaeus | reverse complement strand
GTTGGGAAAAAAATATATATATAGGAAATATATATATTTGGAATATATATGTATACTTGGAAATATATATATACACACACACACATATATATATATAATTTTTTTAAAATGGAGTCTCGCTCTGTTGCCCAGGCTGTAGTGCAGTGACATGATCTCAGCTCACTGCAACCTCCACCTCCCAGGTTCAAACAATTCTCCTGCCTCAGCCTCCCGAATAGCTGAGATTACAGGCACGCACCACCATGCCCAGCTAATTTTTTTGTATTTTTAGTAGAAAGGAGGTTTCACCATATTGGCCAGGCTGGTCTCAAACTCCTTACCTTGTGATCCGTACACCTCGGCCTCCCAAAGTGCTGGGGTTAAATATTAACAGCAGAATAGACCAAGCTGAGGAAAGAATCTCAGAGCTTGAAGACCGGTTTTTGAGTCAACTCAGTCAAAAATAAAGAAAAAATAATTTTAAAAAATGAACAAAACTTCTGTGAAATATGGGATTATGTAAAGAGACCAAACTTACGACTCGTTCACATGCCTGCAAAAAGAGAGAGAGTAAGCACCTTGGAAAATATATTTAAGGATACCGTCCACAAAATTTCCCCAGTCTTGATAGAGAGGTTGACATACAAATTCAAGAAGCACAGAGAACCCCCTGGCTAGATACTCTACAAGATACAATCCCCAAGGGACATGAATATCAGATTCACCAAGGTCTATGTGAAAGAAAAAATCTTAAAGGCAACTAGACAGAAGGATGAGGTCATGTAAAAAGTGAACCCAATCAGGTTAGCAGCAGATGTCTCAATAGAAATCTTACAAGTCCACAGAGATTAGGGGACTATTTTCAGCATCTTTAAATGAAAGAAATGCCACCAAGAATTTAATATCCCATCTAACCAAGCTTCATAAGTGAACAAGAAATAAAATCCTTCTCAGACAAGCAAATGATGAGGGAATTCATTACAACTAAACCAGCCTTACAAGAGGTACTTAAAAGGGTGTTAAACACAGAATTGAAAGAACAACACATGCTACCACAAAAACACACTTAAGCACATAACCAACAGACACTATAAATCAATGATGCAATCAAGTCTACAACACAATGACCAACTAACAACACAATGACAGCATCAAAATCTCACATATCAATACTAACCCTGAATGTAAATGGGCTAAAATCCTCATTTAAAAGACATATAGTGGCAAACTGGATAAATGATTCAATTGTCTACTGTCTTGAAGAGACCCATCTCACGTGTAACAACACTCACAGGCTCTGAGTAAAGGGATGGAGAAAGATCTACCATGCAAATGCAAAATGAAAAAGAGTAGAAGTCACTATTCTTATTTCAGATAAAACAGACTTTAAATCAATAACTATTAAGAAGGACAAAGGCTCTCTCCTCCAGCCGCCCAAGATGCCGAAAGGAAAGAAGGCCAAGGGAAAGAAAGTGGCTCCGGCCCCTGCTGTCGTGAAAAAACAGGAGGCCAAGAAAGTGGTGAATCCCCTGTTTGAGAAAAGACCTAAGAATTTTGGCTTTGGACAGGACATCCAGCCCAAAAGAGACCTCACCCGCTTTGTGAAATGGCCTCGCTATATCAGTTTGCAGCGGCAGAGAGTCATCCTCTATAAGCGGCTGAAAGTGCCTCCTGCTATTAACCAGTTCACCCAGACCCTGGACCGCCAAACAGCTACTCAGCTGCTTAAGCTGGCCCACAAGTACAGACCAGAGACAAAGCAAGAGAAGAAGCAGAGGCTGTTGGCCCTGGCCGAGAAGAAAGCTGCTGGCAAAGGGGATGTCCCCACTAAGAGACCACCTGTCCTTCGAGCAGGAG
>NW_012104865.1:2136209-2146191 GCF_000951045.1 Mandrillus leucophaeus | reverse complement strand
TTGGTATGAGAATGAAAATGTTGTTTTTAAACTAGGACTTCACATTGTATTAATATTTTAACAGTACTAAAATTAAATAAAATAATCTCTGTTAGACAAAGGTGACCCAAGAAACAGATGAAAAAAATTAAAACTTGTATGTATGGATAATTAGTCCATATTAGTTTCAGTATTCTAAAAGAAAGAAAAGCTCTTTTCTTAAAAATTATTTTCTGGGCCTGGCACAGTGGCTCACACCTGTAATCCCAGCACTTTGGGAGGCTGAGGCAGGTGGATCGCTTGAGTCTAGGAGTTTGAAACCAGTCTGGGCAACAGGGCAAAACCCTGTGTCCATAAACAAACAAAAATATACAAAAATTAGCCAGACATGGTGGCATGTGCCTGTAGTCCAAGCTACTTGGGAGGCTGAGATGGGAGGATCATCTGAGCCAGGGAGGCAGAGGTTGCAGTGAGCCTAAATCTCACCATTGCATTCCGGCTTGCATGACAGAGCGAGACCCTGTCTCAAAAAAATAATTTTCTGCAATGTTAAAGGTAATTATCCAGACATTGTGAGGTGACAAAGTATAGAGTATAAAAATCAGATGCTAGAGTTAGAAAAATTTAACTATTAATCCCACATCGGCTGCATACATATTGGGTATATTACTTAATTTTTGTAAACTCCAGTTTTCTCAACTGAAAAATGGAGATAGTTAACTGTAAGTAGTTAATTAAATAAAAGAGATAATATAAGTGACACCCTTAGCAAACACTGTGTATTGCTGATGGTAAGCAATCAATAGTTGTTATTATTACAATTATATTTCTCTTATTTTTTCATACAGTAGTAAGCTCAATAAAATTAAGTATATAATTTACTTCATACATCTATGTCCCTTGCAGAATTAACTTGTAACTGATGGAAGTAGAGCCAGAAAGGAGGCTTCAGGAAAAATACAAAATTTTCATCTCCACTTCTACATTGATCTGAATGAGTATGTATTAGTTTTTAATGACCATTAGAAAAAGATAAAATATGTACTCATACGTTTCCTAAGGAATCTTATAATAAATGAAATAATCAGCTTTTGCCCTAATATTATATTTAAGTTATTTAGGGGGTTGGGGGTGAGGAGGAGGGAACAAAATGCCTATGATTTCCTTAATTGAATATCTTAGTTTTAAAAATATCTATATATCCTGAGTGCACATGTATTGAAGGCAAAATACTCTACACTTACTCCATAAATGCTTTGAATAACATAATAGTAATATCCAAAGTTTAAAAACTAGAAGGTAATTTCACCACAATATCGAGATATTTCTAAATACCATGTACAGATGGTGTCAGACTTATGATGGTTTGACTTACAATTTTCCACTTTACGATGGTACAAAGCGACAGGAATTCAATAGGCTCCTTGGCTTAAGATGAGGTATGTCCAGATAAACCCATCCTAAATTGAAAATATTTTAAGGCAAAAATGCACTTTCAATATAATATATTTTCAATTTAGGATGAGTTTACTGGAATGTCACCTCATGATTATTGAGGAACATCTGTAATTTGTAATTTGTAATTAAGTACTGACATCAGGTAATATAGGTAATTATATACATCTTCTCTAGATTCATATAATAACCATTTTTTTCTCTACATTTATATGACTTAACATATAAGGAGAAATGCTTACAAAATGCAGAACACTTTAATCCATAAATTATTTGGGGAAAGCCTTGGTAAGAAATTAGAAAACTTTTTAAGTGAGGGTTTGCCATGCGTTGTTCACTGCAGGTGATCTCTCTCAGCATGCATTCATCACAGTGGTTTACCTGTTTTTGTATTTACAGTGCTGTGTCATTTAAAAGATTTTTAAGCCTCAGAATGAGTTTGTGAGTTATATCATTAAATTTGTAAATTTCTCTTCTCAAACCAGATTGTATATTCCCAAAGTATAAAGTTTCTTTTCACCTAACTTTAAATGAACATCAGTAACTAATACTCATGACTGCTTGATTGGATTAAACTGAATTGCATGAAAGACTCCTAGAGTCTGATTTTAGCAGTCTTAGAGATTTTTATTCTAACTCTACTATTAATAAACTATGGGACACTGAACCAGTTGCAAATGCCCTAAATCTGTGATTTTTCAGCTGTAAATAAGGATTATAACATGCTCTGCCTTGCTGACTTCAAAGTTCTATTTAGTGCAATAATATAAGTGAAAGCATGTTGGTTGCCATAAATGCTTTGCTTCCTTTCTAATCACATGTTCTCCACCTTAGAAGCTTTCCGTTACCAGCAGATACTAAATTACAGAGCTCAGATTTTACAATGCCAAACTTTGGTGGCAAAATAAATAGTCCCTTTCTCACTACTTTTTTCAATAAAAACAAAATACACTATGCCTAAAAATACTAAGTCATATCCATTTATATAGGACCAGTTATCTAGTAAAATTCGGTAGAGAAAAAGGTTACCAAGGGCAAGATAATGGCTCTGTCCGCTTGTGTTTTGAGTATAATTTATAGATCTGGATAATTTTGTTGATTTTATTAATCTTTAAATTGCATTGTGCTTTATCAGGCCTGATCCCTGGCATGTAAACTGAATACACCTTACCCTGAATTGGATTTGTGTCTCGATTTAGCAGGTTGTGTGTGTGTGTGTGTGTGTGTGTGTGTGTGTGTGTTTAACATAAGAAACCTCATAAGCCAACTACAATTGTTACTGACATTTTTATCAAGCTGTTTCCGTCAAGGAGTTCTTAATCATTCTTACTATAATAACTAACATGTATTTGACACTTCTGTTAAACTCTCCACAATTATCCAATGTGAATGTACTGTTTCCTGATGGACCATGGCCAAGAGTATTAAGGAAGTAGCTTAATGGGGAGATAAGCTACTGATTCCGAAGGATGTCCATTTCTTAAAGGAGTATGCTTTTATTCTGTCTGTAATAATAGGGCCACTGAAAGTTTTTAAATAGAAGAGTCCATTTTCAAATTTTAATGCTTTTGCTAGTAGTAATACCCCTGAGTGTTGTGGCAGCTCAATACATCAAAATATTCTGCAATTTCATAATTGAGCTTATTTGGGTCCAGTGGTTTAATACAATAAAAAAAAACGAAGAAACAGCTAGCTTGCTTACATGAGTTTACGGATTGCTGTCAACCTATATTTAATCCAGATGAGGCAAGATATATGGAAGAAAGCTTATCAATATTAATCTCCCCTCCAAAATACTTCAGACTCCTCACACAAACATTCATGAACCTCTATTATTAGATTACTTTGACATAGCAACCATTTCCATCCTTTCCTTGTCCTACTATCTCAAAAGTACTATCTGACCTACCTTTGGTATTTTTACCTTCATCAGATTAGTGATAGTGTTCTTGTTTCTGAGGAGAAGTCTCAGGAAGCTCTCAATGATCTCTTTTTATGCAATTTTCTTCCTCTCTTTTATCAAAGGGGATCTTAAATTCAAGGTCATAAAGTTAGAAAGAGGAAAAGCAGAGGCTTAAAACTTGGTTACCTGTCTACTGCTTTCTTGCCAAAGGCATTGGTCCTACCATGATTTTTCCTGCCCTTTAGGATTTGCATCTCTCCTGCTTCTTATTTAGTGTTTTCAAATTTCTTTCTTCTTTTTTTTTTTTTTTAAGTTCCAGGATACACGTGCAGAACGTGCAGGTTTGTCACATGGGTATATGTGTATCATGGTGGTTTGCTGCACCTATTGACCCATCCCCTAAGTTCTCTCCCCTTGTCCCCCACACCCCAACAGGTGCTGGTGTGTGTTGTTCCTCTCCCTGTGTCCATCTGTGGTCATTGTTCAACTGCTACTTATGAGTGAGAACAAGCAGTGTTTGGTTTTCTGTTCCTGTGTTAGTTTGCTTAGGATGATGGCTTCTAGCTTTATCCATGTCCCTGCAAAGGACATAAGCTCATTCCTTTTTATGGCCACATAGTATTCCATTGGTGTATATGCACCACATTTTCTTTATCCAGTCTATCATTGATGGGCAATGATTTGGGTTGATTCCATGTCTTTGCTATTGTGAATAGTGCTGCAGTGAACATATGTGTGCATGTGTCTCTATAATAGAATGATTTATATTCCTTTGGGTATATATCCAATAATGAGATTACTGGGTGAAATGGTATTTCTGGTTCTAAATCTTCGAGGAATCACCACAGGAAGACCCTGAAATGGCTGATCACTGAAGGCTATGTACTGACCACACACCTCAGAGTTGGGGTAACAAGTCAAATTCTTCATTGAAGTGAGACTGGTACTTCACAGTGTCCATCATAGAGGTAAAAGATAAAGTCACTGAAGTTAGAGATTGTCCTTGGAATCACGACGTAAGAAGTTGAATCCATTGTTTGTCAATTGCCAAGATAAATTCAGAAAGAAAAAGTGAAGACAACATTTGGGAGGATATGTTTAAAGGCATGAAACAATCATAAGCATCAAGGACAGAAATAGAAATATGTCTTAGAAAAAAAGAGGACTTTTTTTCTGAAAAATAAGATGATTTGAAGATTGTATGGAACTGTATTTATGTTTTAAAAAAAGACAGCAGTAGAGTAAAATGAGGATCAGAGACTAAACGGGGATCTATAAAACCAAGGTCATAAAGTTAGTAAGAGGCTTAAAACTTAGTTGCCTGTCTACTGTTTTCTCGCCAAAACGTTGTTTCTATTGTGATTTTTCCCGCCCTTTATAACTTGCATCTCTCCTGGTTCCTATTTGATCTTTCAAATTTCATTAATAAATGTTGCAACTTCAGTAATATTTTTGTTCATTTACAAACATCTTATTCCAGTCTCCATCCCTCTAACCAGTACTTCTGCATGATTCTGCAAAATCATCTCATTCATCTAGTTCCACATTCACAACTTCAGTTTGAACATCAGCTTCAAAACTTTGTCTTGTTTCACTCATGCCTGTGTCCATCCTCTTTCCTAAAATATGATATGATATGGTTGAGGCTCTTCTACTTCTGTCTCCTGGGAAGGAAGAGAGAAAATAAATATTTATCAATCATCTACTTTGTACCTGGTAGAGTAGTAGAGTTTCTACAATAGTTATGTCTTGCTTTTTTATCATAACTCATAACAATGATAAAAATTGTGCTTTATACCCTATTTTACAGATAAGAAATCTAAGATACAAAAATACTAAATAAATTTGACCTATACTGCAAACTTCCCACTGATAGGAAGTTACATCTCAGATTAAAATGATACATTACATGACTATTTCTGTCATACCATATTGGATCTCATATCCTGTTGGTGAAATTATAAACTGGTATTTCTTTGCTATCATTCCAATTAGGCTTTCATTTCTATAACTTCAGTGAAAGTATTCCTGTCAAGGTCATCAGTGACTTGTATATTGCTAAACCGTGGTGGTACATTCTCAGATCTCATTTAATGTGACCTGTCAGCAGCATTTGACAAACTTAATCACTATATATACCTTAATATACTCTGTCATCAGTTCTCTGGACACCCCACTCTTCCTTTCTACATACCTCTCTATTCACTCTCTTTTTCACTAGTCTCTCCTCTACTCCTTGATCTTTTAATCTTTAAATGCCCAAATTCCTTGATTCTATTTTCTTCTCTACCTACATTCACTTCCTTTTGGCCTTATTCTGGATACTCCAACTTCTCTCAGATTTGTATTTGCAGCCAGGACATCTATTTCAAACTCCAGATGTGGGTATAAAATTGTGTACTTGACATCTTTACTTAAATTCTAAATAGATATTTTAAAACTTGAATAATCAAACACATCCAAAACTGTGCTCTTGATTTTCTTCAACTGACTTTTCATCCTACAGTTCTCATTTCAGGTGATGGCAACTCAAACTTCTAGTTGCTCAGGCCAAAAATATTGGAGATACCTTTGATTTTTTGAAAATCTGGATATACCACATACATTCTATTAGGAAATTTTTTTCTGTCTACCTTTCAGATGTTCCAGAAATCCAATCATTTTATACAAAGTCCAGCATGAAACCTTAGGCCAAGTCACAGTTAACTCTTACCTGAATTATTGCAAGAGTCTTCTTTCTGGACTCCCTGCTTCTTTCCTTGACCCTTCGTGGTATATTCTCAACATAATATCAGGGGTGGTCTTTTAAAAACATTAGTTAGATCATGTCTCCTATCTGCTGAAAACCCCATTTTATTCCCAGTGAGAACCCCAAATCCTAGATGACCTACAAGTTCCCATATGATCAGTGCCACCACAGACCACTATTTTTCTGATTTAATTCCTACATAACCACTCCTTCAGCTACAATGGCATTCTTTGCAGAATATATTTTGCTTTGACTGCTCCTTCTACTTGAAAAGTCCTTCTACTAGAAATCTGCATGTCCAACGTCCTTACCTCCTTCAAGTATTGCTCAAATAAGTTTTCAATGAAATTGTAAAATGCAACCTGCCTCTGTTCAACAGTCCTCCTGATCCTTTTAAACTTATTAGTACTTTTCCTTTCTCCCATAGTGCTTATCACCTTCTAATATACTATGCAATTTACTAATGTGATTGTGCTCTTCACCTAAAATGCAAACTCCTTGAAGACAGTACTCTGTTTTCATTCTTCAATGTATTCCAAAAATCTAAAACAATATCTGGCACAATATCTTTCCAATATTTTCTGAATGAAAAAATTCTTTCACACACCATTTTGGTATTGTATTCTGACATTGAAAACTCACATGCTCACCAGTAATTAGACTTCAAGGCATATATACTCAAGAGAAATATTAGCACATAAGGGGACATACACAATCCAAAACATCAAAGAATTCTTACAACTTGATAGCAAATAATCAAATAAAAAATTGTCAAAGGGCTTGAATAGATATTTCTTCAGAGAAAACATAAAAATGACCAACAGATGCTCGATATCATGCAAAGATGGTCAACATCACTAATCATCAGAGAAATGCAAATTCAAACCGCAATGAGATATCACCTGTTAGGGTGACTGTTATCTAAAAACAAAAGATAAAAAATGTTAGCAAGAATGTCGAGAAATTGAAACCCATGTACAATGTTAGTGGGAATGTAAAATGGTGCAGCTGCTGTGGAAAACATTATGGAGGTTCTTCAAAAAATTAAAAATAGGACTATCATATGAGCCAGCAATCTCACAATACTTTTTATATCACTTTCAAATAAACTGGGTTTATTCTCAGAGAATATCATAAAAATAACACCAGATTCTCTGGTCTGAAATAATTTACAAAAAGTAGAAACATGAGTAATCAACTACATGGATGAGTTGAAATGAAAATAGCTAGCAATATGGTTGAATAACACTTAGAATCAACTTATTTGAAATATGGTCAAATTTCATTTGGAATATTTTGGACACTAAGAACCCTCATTTGGCTTTCCAAATGGAAATGTTCCGTTTCCTGCTTTTAAAATATTTATGTGAGTTTGAAAATTCAGCAGTATCTTGGATACTGGGTTTTGTTTTACCTCATAGACATAATAAAAATGTGATTAAGATGGTGATAATTTCCTGTTTTAGCTATGACACTTTCTGACAATAAGAATTTTCATAAAAATATTATCACGAATGTGAGCACCAGAACACCATGAAAAATAAAATTAGAATAAAAAAGTTGGCATAGTCTAGGAAAGAGACTAGAGTTTATCTTTGTTAATAGTAATATTTTTCTTACTGGAAGAGCCTTATGAAATATACATCTGCTATTCAAAACAGTCCCATGAGAATAGTAGAAATTTTGCATTTACAAACATGCTTATGAATACATGAGTAATATTGTGTTGTAAATTTTATAGCAGCAATTATAATTATTTTGTAATCAAAGGGTGGATGATAAATGTGGAAAGTAAAATTTTTGGATATGAAATATTTATTATTTCCATAATGGGATCGAAAGTTTATTCTACGACCTCCTGGTTCTTCACCTTGTAAAAGGACTAGATAAAATGAAGAAGAGAAAACAATTGTTTCTACTAGTGACAATATAAATGCCATCAATATATACTTAGTGAAATTTCTAATAAGGATGTGGTATGATTTTATTAAGTATGTCTTTTTTTTTTTTTTTTTTTTTTTTTGAGGTGGAATTTTGCTCTCATCTCCCAGGCTGAAGTGCAGTGGCGTGATCTCAGCTCACTGCAACTTCCACCTCCCGGGTTCAAGCAGTTCTCCTGCCTCAGCCTCCAGAGTAGCTGTGATTACAGGCATCTGCCACTATGCAAACCTAATTTTATATTTTTAGTGGAGACGGAGTTTCACCATGTTGGCCAGGCTGGTCTTGAATTCCTGACCTCAAGTGATCTATCTGCCCTGGACTCTCAAAGTGCTGGGATTACAGGTATGAGCCACTGCATCTGGCCAAATATGTACATTTTTATGTAAAAATTTCCCTCTTGATTTTAGACCACTAGTTAAATAAACAAGATTTCATTTTAAAAATAAATTTAACTCTTACATTTCACACATGTCAATACCAAAAATAAAATATACATTTGTTCATTGTACTTTACTAGAAATGTTTGCCACAGTTGGCCTTAATCTTCATTATAATGTAATTAATTTAGATGACAGACGTAAGCAAGTCAGCATTAAAATCATTTATTGTGTTTCTAAAGTATTGTCCTGTGTTTAAGCTAAATATATCAAACTCAAGTTCTTATAATATGCTATGAGTTCTTATTTTATCAGCTCGAAACCCTCTATAGCTTATTACCGAGCATCATCTACCTGATTATTGATAAACAAACTACTGATTCTTTCTTATATTGAACACAATTCCATTTTGGAGCAATAAGAAAACTGCAGTCCAATTGAAAAGACAGAAGAAAACCTAATCATAGTGGGTTAACTGATTTGCATGCTCTGAGATGTTACCAACTGCTGCTCTTAATAATAAATAAAGTCATCACATTTAGCAATCTGGAAAATAAACTGAAATAATTATGTTTTCAGTTCTGATTTAACTGAAAAACAGTTAATGGGAGAGGGCTCAAAATTCTCTCAGTTGAAACAAGCTATAATTCACTGACAACCAGGTCAAGTGTGTATTTTTCACAGTGGCCTAATTTATTATATGTATACCCACTGAAGTGAAGAAGACCTCAGAGGGCTTTAAGGCAGAGGCCCAAGAATAAAACTGAAAAGGTTCTGTATTCAAACCAACCAGATATCATTTAAAGGCACTGTTTTGAGATTGCTATTGAATTCCAGCCTTATTTTACATTAATAACCAGCATTTATTCAACACATAATCTCTAACTTGTTTTCCTACTACATTAAATGTCACATTTAATCCCCAAAATATAACTGAGAGAAGGTGGATTTCTTATCCCTATTTTAAACATAGGGAAACTGAAAGGTATTTACCTGCTTAAGGCCACACAGTAAGTGACAGATTTTGGATTTCTAGTCTTTCTAATTCAAAATCTTAGTTGTTTTTTTTTTAAATCCCTGTGATACTGATACTTCCTATGGGCTTATTACTAAATTCACTATTTATACAGCGGAACTAATATTCACATTACGTATTTGGTTTAAGAAATATTTTCAAGAGAAACAAAGTAATTTTCTGTGTCTTCGTAGAGCATATAAACCACAGTCCAGGACCATGAATATTTAAGGTCTCAATAGCCCACATAACATCACTAAAAGTACCTAATGGATAAGCTACATTTATTTTATCTGATCTCATAAGTTAGTAGTTGGATATAAAATTATACTAACTCAGGGCCACAATGCACAATTGTGGTATTGTGTGTACGCAATGCTAGTGGGTACTATTCATGTTGCATACTATGTAACTGAGATGATGTGCTATTACATAAGTATCTAACTTCTGTATACATTCTTCCAGAAATTGGTAGAGTTTAGATTTTAAAGAGTTATAATTTATTTATATTTATTTATTTTCATTTTTTCGGGGGGAAGACAGAGTCTCACTGTCTCGCCCAA
>NW_012104865.1:2134326-2136159 GCF_000951045.1 Mandrillus leucophaeus | reverse complement strand
CCACAGGAAGACCTGCACCACTGTCGCCTTCACACAGGTGAACTCGGAAGACAAAGGCGCTTTGGCTAAGCTGGTGGAAGCTATCAGGACCAATTACAATGACAGATACGATGAGATCCGCCGTCACTGGGGCGGCAATGTCCTGGATCCCGTCTGTGGCTCGTATGGCCAAGCTCGAAAAGGCAAAGGCTAAAGAACTTGCCACTAAGCTGGGTTAAATGTACACTGTTGAGTTTTCTGTACATAAAAATAATTAAAATACAAATTTTCCTTCAAAAAAAAAAAAGAAAAGGACAAAGAAGGTCGCCAAATGATGAAGGGTACAGTGCAACACGAAGACTTAACTATCATAAATATATATGCACCCAACATTGAAGCACCCAGATTCATTAAAAAAAAAAGTTCTCTTTGACTTACAAAAATACTTAGATAGCCACACAATAATAGTAGGAGACTTCAATACTCCATTTAAAGCATTAGACCAATCATTGAGGCAGAAAAGCAACAAAGGAAGTTTGGACTTAAACTCAATATTTGACCAATTGAACCTGATAGACATCTATAGAAAATTCTATCCAACAATCACAAAGTATACATTTTCCTTATTTACACACAACATATTCTATGATTGACCACATACTTAGCCATAAAGCAAGTTCCAATAAATTCAAAAACCTTAAATAATACCAAGCACACTCTCCAATCACAGTGCAATAAAAATAGAAGATAACATCAAGATAATCTCTCAAAATTATACAAGTACACGGAAATTAAATAACTTGCTCCGGATAACTTCCGGGTGAACATTGAAATTTAAGTCAGAAATCAAAAAATTCTTTGAAATTAATGAAAATAGGGGCACAACTTGCCAAGATCTCTGGGATGCAGTTAAGGCAGTATTATGAAGAAAGTTGTAGCCCTAAACACTTTAACCAAGAAGCTGGAAAGATCTCAAATTAACAATCTCATATTGCACCTTGAGTAAATGGAAAAAAAAAAAAAAAAGCATACCAGAGGTGGGGAAGGGTGTGAGGGTGAGAGGAGTAAGTGAAGAGAGAGGTTAGTGAATAAGTATAAACTGACAGTTAGATAGAAGAAATAAGTTACAATGTTTCCTACCAGGCTAGGTTGAGTATAGGTAGCAACAATATATTGTATATTTTACAATAGGTAGAAGAGAGGACTCGACATACTACCAACACATATAAATGGTAAATACTTAAGGTGATGGATACCTCAAATATCCTTGCTTGGTCATTACACATTCTATGCATGTAAAAAAATCCTCACAAAAGACTTTTTTTTTTTCCAAATTCATTTCCAGTGCTATGTAACTCTTTATATTATCAGTTATATCACATGACCTCTTGCTATGATGGTTAGATTAGGTATTCATTTCAGTAAACACCAATATGTTCTTATTAAAACGCCTTCTGAGAAAATGGAATGTCACATTTTAAAATAGAATTTCAGGTTGCTATAGCAACTAATAAAACTGTCACTATTTATTCTAAATAAGATAAAAAGCATCCTTAAAGATAGCAAATCATTTTCAAAATAGCTTAATATCATTTAATATCTTTAGTTACTGATATTAAATTGAATTACATTAACAATTAGATGAATATTTCATGAGTGAGAAATTGCAGAGTATGTATCAGAAAAGAGAGAAAATAGAGATATCCTTAAAAAGCTTAATGGGTTAGTTGGAGACAAATGTTTAATGTACCTTCTGCAAAAGAGGAGACAGTTTCTCTTCACAGATCAGATCATCTGTTAAATTCAGATTATCCCATAACAGTAACTTTTTGTTGTTGTTGTTCCCATGGAAGC
>NW_012104865.1:2125793-2131936 GCF_000951045.1 Mandrillus leucophaeus | reverse complement strand
CTCTGCCTCCCGGGTTCAAGCAATTCTCTGAGCCTCCTGAGGAGCTGGGATTACAGATGCGCACCACCACACCCGGGTAATTTTTGTAGTTGTAGTAGAGATGGGGTTTCACCATGTTGGCCAGGAATTGTAACACTTTTTAAAATATATTTCACAGAGCAGGAAATGATTAGAAATTAGTAATTCCCCCCTCTAATCACAGGACAAAAATATAAATTAAACACAATGGAATTCTTCCTACTCAGAGCCTTAAATAACCGCTCAAAGATAAACCAAAGGAAATATATCCTTGTAAGGTGTTAGATTTTTCTGAAGAAGTAGTCAGAGCTTGAAAATCAACCTGCTAGATTTTGGCATCTAGCTTTCCTACTAAGTGTTAGTTAATTGTTGTATACCTTAGTTTCCTATCTATGAAATGGGGCTAACAATAGCACCTGTCTCATAATTACTGTTAAGAATTAAGTGAGCCAGTGTATATAAACCTGTTGTCATGGTGCTTGTGACATAAAATAGTTCAGTTAGTGTTCAATGTGTTAACACACTTTAAGACAAAATTGCAAGTATGGTAGAAGTAATTGCTTGTCTTTAAAAATGATTTTTACAAGTTAATGAGGAAAAAAAATAACATGACGAAATGGAAATAGACAAACAAAAGAAGAAATATCGTTAGTACTTAAATGTATAATTTTAAAAATTCTATTTCAGTTGCACAATCATACTAATGCAAAATAAAGGAAAATGAAAAATTATGTTCTGTGCATCCATTAAATAAGATATAGTGAATAATATTTATATGGGAAAATGTGATATACAGTGGTTAATCCTTTATTGATGGTGACTTTGTAATTGTATAACTGTATTGGATATACATTAGGACATCTGTATCAACAGCTATTTTAGGTTAATTATCTTTGATCAGTAATACCAATACTGTGAATCTTGTATAATGAAATAACACCAATATGAAAACAATGCACAAATAGACTCTAATAAGGAAATCTTACATGATTAATAGTTTATTTACATAAGAATATTGTATGTGACTCAAAACTAAGCACTATAAAATTTACATCAAAAAGGAAAATACTTATTTTAAGTTGGCAAAAGGGATAGATATTGTAAGTATGAAAAAAAGGACAAAAGAAATCTTAAATTGAGGAACAACAACACATCACAGTGTATTAAATTAGCAGCATTTTGAGTGACTTTATTTCTTGTTCTTTCTCTCTTCTGTAACATGACTATAATATTTTTGTAATTTCAAAAATTGCTTAAAATATACATTATACCATATGAATGATATTAAATAAACAGGTAATTATGTACATTTCTTTGTGTTGGAAAGTCATATTGAGAATACACTGTCGCAGACCAAATGAGAAATATAACCAGAATTTTCTGAAAATTAATTTTTTAAGCCTCAAAAACAAACACAAGTTAAAAGCACAGTTCTTGTCCTGTGTTTAGGTATAAATTGTTATAAACTGAAATTATTAAGAAGAAATACAGGACCATCACATGAGCTTGAAGTAGAGGGATTAGACAGAAACAACAAGGGGTGTGTGTGTGTGTGTGTGTGTGTGTGTGTGTGTATAATATATATAAGGTATTTCATATATATAAAGTATTTCATATATGAACAATAAATAATGTAAAATTATATTTTATTGTTTGAGAATTCTATAATGAAATAATTGCTACCTTCATCTAGAGTGTATCATAAATCAGGCATTATATTCCACCTAAATTTTAAAGCTTTAAAACACAGTATCTTTTGAATAAATTTTGGAGACATATAAGGGAATGATTAAGATCAAGTTAGGAGTTCAGATAGTACTTCTTACAGGAGTTGATATCTTAGTCTAATATCAACTCCTATTGATATTGAAGGATGATTGAAGGATGAGGAAAATTTGCCAAACCAAAAATGTTGTGGCAAATAATACAGCATTATAATAGAGAAGAGATATTTGAAAAAGAAGTATCAATGTATTTGGAAAGAGATGAGGCAGTTCAGTATTATTAAAATGCAAATTACCAGGCGGGGATATTAAGAGAAGAAGGCAGAAAAATAACCAGGTGTTGGGAAAGTATATATGAAATATTTAGAAATATAAGCTCAATAGTTCTTGCCTTACTTTGAGTCACAGACCTCTGATTACCTGATGATAGTAATTAACTCTCTCCCCCACAACATTGTATATATAAATAAATGCACTCAATTATTTTGCATACAACTGTAGGGAGTTCACTGAGCACCTGAAATCTGTTAATTGACTCCCTGAATCCTGTGACAGGTGAAAAACAAAACAAACTATAACAGAAAAATAAAAAACTGGGCTCATTAATGAGGCCATAATTATGACAGAAGAAAAGGAGCTATAATTTCAGTAAATCTTTCTTGTTTCAATTTTGGAAATGTATTCCAACTGAACCCACCACTTCCCATTTCCATTACCCCTACCCAAACGGAAGCCACTGTTTACCTATCTGCTTATTTCACTGTTTCCATTCTGCCCTCCCATAATCTGTTATCTGTATTGTAGCCAAAGTGATGCATCTAAAAAAGATATCAAATAATGGTGTCCACTAATTAAGACTCTAAAGACATCTGTTTTTGCACTTAGATTAAACCCACAATAAGTACTATGTCCCCAAACTCTTGTGCTCTGGCTAGGGTCAACTCCCAACCTTACTTGGAACCATGCTCTCCAGCTGTATCTACTTTCTAGCTCATTGGATTCTTCCTCCCCTCCACCTACCTAGATTTTTTTTCCCAAATCAGGCCTTTGCATCTGCTTTTTCCTCTGTACCAAATACTTCCCCCAACTTTCTTATTCATTCCCTATCATTAAAATTCCAGCTCAAGTGTTTACTCCTGTGACAGGAATTCCTTGACAACCCAGCAAAACTCTGCTACCTTTAAGTCACTATTTCAATGATCTATTTTTATAAAAATTACTAATAGCTGATATGTCATGAATATTCAATTATGTTCATAGTGACTCTTCTTCTGTCTTTCTCTACGTGTATCCCCTAAGTAGAACTTGACTGTTTTTCTTCTCAACATCCCTAAATGCTTGGCACATAGTAGGTAGTCAATACATGTTAGATAAGTCAATTTCTCTGAATAATTGTGACTCTCAACTCTTCAGTATTTATATCTAAGTAAAAAGAAATATTAGATTGCATATATGTCCTGAACAAATGCGTTAAGTGAATGGATTATATCTTTTAGCAATTATTTTATGCTGGCATTTCTGAGAACAAGAAACCTTTGCAATAGATATAGTTCCTACACAGACTTAAGCAATTTTATCTTAAAGTTTGCAATTTCTGTACATCTAAAGGGAACTTAAAATTATCTGTATTTTTCTATCTGGGTCCTCTGCCAATTTCTTTTCCTGCTTATTTGAAGAAAAATACAAACGTTGCTGACAATTGTATTGATGCTGCTACCTATTGTGAATAATGTTGCAATACTGTATAGTCCATCTCAAGTATTAGAAACTAATAAAATAAAAATTCAAAATTGTACTAATATTTAAGTGTCAAAAGAATATAGTGTCACTTCTATTTTCTTAAAACTGTTATTTAATACAAGTAGGATGATCATGTTTTGGTTTGCCTGTGACAGCCTTAATTCATGTCTGTCCTAATTACTCATACTTGCATTCTCAAAGTATTCCAAAATAGATGACAATTTATATGCTCCCTATAACTACAGGTAATATTAACTTCCATATTATTTCACATAATATTATCTGTTAAATGGTGAACAGGATAATAATAAAGTAATTTCTTCTATAGGCTCCTGCAGAGATTAAATAATTTAGTGTATTTAATGTGCTTGCAAAGATACCTGGCATATAATGCATGCGAAATAAATGTTTGCTACCATTATCTAGTTCAAATAGAAAGGACAGACTAGCAGAAGCTGCCCAATTAAGTGGAAGAGCAAGCATTGAATGAACTCAGAATCACTGCTCCATCAAAGGTATCTTTTCTTACTTAGTTACATTTGATATTCTCCTGATATTTTCATGTTTCCTGGTTTTCTTCTGTAAATTGAAGCCAGGTAAACACTCAGGCCCCATGTAGTCTTTTAAAATTATTGCTTTCCTTGTAGGTTTTGTTTTGTTTTGTTTTGTTTTGTTCCGCATTTGACTACACTAGGAACAGGCTATGCTGAATAAAACAATATGACAAAACAGAGCATGCAGATATTATGTGGTTAGGAACACAATTTTCTCTTCATGTTGGGAAAGAATTGGATTTTGGAATATGTAAGAACAGGAAGACTAAGATAATCTGATTGCATGTATTGTGCATTAACTACCCTAACTCTTATAGCTCTCTAGTTTCGTGATATAATTTGTTTTCTTATATAAATCAGTTTCAGATGTGATAGACTTACACTGAAACACCAAAAGGCTGTATTATTCATGCATTCATGAACATTGACTTGCATTTTATGATAAGAAGTGTTTTGGGATTGATTTCTTTGTGATCTTCAAGACATTAAGCAATATTTAAGGACTACAACGCTGCTGTTCTTTAAGGTATACGTGATTTTATCTCTATAATTTATGTATGAAGATTTCAGTTATATTAAATCTGAAGCTGTTTAATTTTCCAGAAAACATCTCTAGTAAAAACAATTGGTCAGGAGCCCCTCAGTTATAAATATGCCTATGTGGAAGTTTATAATTTATTTTTGAATGTTAAATTAGCAAGGTATTTGTAACTTGGTTATTTTATTTAATTTAAATTAATGTTATAATTAATTTTTACTTATAAATTAATTACAAAAAACTTTGGAAAATAGTGCTGATTTATATTTGCTTTTTATTAAACTGTACTGATAACCATTGATCCTTGGTTTATGTTGCCATTTAGGTTTAAATATATTGTTCCATAAGCAGATCATTTTGGGAAATCTACAGAACCATGTCAATCTTTGACAGAAAACAGAGAAAGCTCCCTAACTCCCAAATTTGACTCAGGAAAAAAAAAAAAATTTTACCACTTATTTTTAGTTCACATTTCCTCAGATAATTGTCTTTCATGAGTGTATTCATGAGAAATGTAATGTTTTAATGTTATTTTATTTAATTTTTAAATTGTTTTATTTATTTTTATTGTGTATATTTATATTTATTATGTGCAGTGTGATGTTTCAATGTAGGTCTTCATGGTTGAATGATTAAATCAAGCTAATTAACATATCCATTAACTCACATACTTTTTTTTTGTAATGAGAACATTTGAAGTCTACTCGCTTAGCAATTTTCAAGGATACAATATGTTTTGTTAATTATACTCACAGTGATGGACAGCAGATGTCCAGAACTTACTCCTCCTGTCTGACTGAAACTTTGTAACCTTTGACCAACATCTCCTCATCCTCTGTCTTTGGCCCTCATCCCCTGGTAACCACTGTCCTACTCTCTGCTTCTATAAATACACATTTTTTAGTTTCCATATATATGTGAGATCATACAGTATTTATTTTTCTGTGTCTAGCATATTTCACTGAGCATAAAGTCCTCCAGTTTCATTCACTTTGTCACAAATGACAGAATTTCCTTCTTTTCTAAGACTGAATAGTATTCTATTGTGTGTATATACCCATTTTCTTTATTTATTCATTTACTGGACACTTAGTTTGATTCGTATCTTGGCTATTGTGAATAATATTGCAATGAACATGGGAGTACAGGCGTATTATTAGCATATTAATTTCAACTCCTTTGTGTATATACCTTAAAGTTAGATTGTTGGATTATATAGTAGTTCTAGTTTAAAATTTTTAAGAAACTTATCTTCTGTTTCCCAAATTGGTTGCACTAATTTTCATTTCCACCAACAGTATGTAAGTGTTCTTTTTCTGCATCCTCACCAATATTTTTTTTCTTGTGCCAATTATGCATTGAACAAAGGTCTAATATCTAGAATCTGTAAGGAACTTAACCACTTCAACAAGCAAAAAACTAAATAACCTCGTTAAAAAGTGGATAAAGGACATGAACAGCCACTTCTCAAAAGAAGACATACAAGTGGCCAATAAACATGAAAAGATGCTCGACATCAATAATCATCAGAGAAATGCAAATCAAAAACACAATGAGACACCATCTTGC
>NW_012104865.1:2122772-2125574 GCF_000951045.1 Mandrillus leucophaeus | reverse complement strand
CGATCTCCTGACCTCGTGATCCGCCCGTCTCGGCCTCCCAAAGTGCTGGGATTACAGGCTTGAGCCACCGCGCCCGGCCCAAAATGGCTATTATTAAAAACTATTCACAATAGCAAAGACATGGAATCAACCTAAATGCCCATCAATGGTAAACCGGATAAAGAATATGTGATACATATACACCATGAAATACTATGCAGCCATAAGAAAGAATGAGACCATGTCCTTTGCAGCAACATGGATGGAGCTGGAGGCCATTATCCTAAGTGAACTAACACAGGGACAGAAAACCAAATACTGTATGTTCTCACTTAGAAGTGGGAGCTAAAATTTGAGAACAAATGGACATGATGAAGGTAACAACAGATACTGCAGCCTTCTTGAGAGTGGAGGGTGGGAGGAGGATGAGGATTGAAAAACTATCAGGTACTATGCTTACTACCTGGATGACAAAACAACCTGTACACAAAACTCCTGAGACATGCAATTTACCTATAAAACAAACCTGTGCATGTATTTTTTTAAAAAAAGGGAGTGAACAGAAATTTTTAAGACCATTGCCTTAAAGATGTTACAATTTTTTTTTTTTAATTGGGAGGCCATCAGGCTGAGATGGCTCCAACACTTTGGGTTCCTATATAAACAATCCAAAAGCCCAATGTAAACAGTAAAACAAAATTGAAGACATTACCAATCAGAAACCACCAACTAACCTCTAACTACAGAATTTCCACACTAATGAGTCAAATATATTTTCTTAAAAGCACATTGCCCACACTATTGCAGCAGAGCTCTGTGAACGTCTTTTGATTTTGAATGCTGCCCAATTTATGAATTGTTTTAGCTCAGATGAACTCTTTAATATTTGAAATAAATAAATAATAAAACCTTTAAAAATAGCAGATGTTGGAGAGGTTACAAAGAAAAGTGAAAACTTATATACTGTTTGCAGGAATGTAAATTAGTTCAGCCACTGTGGAAAGCAGTTTGGATATTTCTCAAAGAACTTAACACAGAGCTACTATTTGACTCAGCAATCCCAATACTGGATATATACCCACAGGAAAATAAGTCATTCTACCAAAAAGACACATATTCATGTGTTCTTCACAGCACTTTTCACATAGAAGAGACATAGAATCAGCCTACCTGCCTATCAACCATAGATTGGGTAAAGAAAAGGTGGTACATATACACCATGGAATACTATGCAGCCATAAAAAAGAATGAAATCATGTCCTTTGCAGAAACATGGATGCAGCTGGAGGCCATTATCATAAGCAAAGTAACACAGGAATAGAAAAATAAATACCACATGTTCTTACTTAAAAGTTGGAGGAAAACACTGAATACATATGAATACAAAGATGGGAACAATTGACATTGGGGTCGACTGGGGCGGGGGTAAGGTGGAGGATGAGAGCTCAGAAAGCCCCTATTAGGTAATATTATATTTTAACTTATGAAAAATGTCAAGCAGCAAATACGGTACACTTAAATATTTCATTATTGCGCAAAAATACATTCTTATTTTAGTCAAATTCATCATCTGTTTCAGTGACTTGGATGTATAATACTTCCCACAGAATAAAACAGAAAGTAAAGATAATTTGCCATTTAATTAGTTGTGAAATACACAGAAATCCTATATGATTTTAAAGAGTTGGAGATTGATGCCTTTTGAAGGGGCGTTGTTACTGTACAAAAGAACAATCTGATGACTGATATTGTGGAAATGACTGAGAACATGTTAACCAAGACAAAAAGAATTTCTAAGAAATAATATTTCTGATATAGTCTGTCAAATAGTAATCTTTACACTACATTCCATTTATATATCCAATGCAATTCATAGCTTATTGATTATTGCATGGATTACTAAATATAGCCTTACCAGTTTATCAAATTCACAACTGGGCTATTTTAGTTATTAACTCCCTTCAACATTAAAGAAGGCTGAAAAACAATTGTTGAACCTCTATGCATTCATTTTTACTGCATTATCTGAGAGCAGTATACAAAGTTGCTATAAGCTGGTTTTAAGACGATTACTACTTTGAATCATTCATGTATTTATGTATTAAATAAATACTGTGATAAATATAAAAGAAGCAGGCACTTATTGTGAAAAACTTTGGAAGTTCATTATTGACAGAATAATATGTTTACTTAAGATAATATGAAATACTTTTTGAATCAAATAGCATGTTAATATTATGGGCTTAACAAGTTGGATTTATTGTTTATACTCTATCAAGTTGATTGACATTTCTTTTAGCTTCTTATAGAAGGAACTGATTGTTAAAACAACTAAGTAAATATCAACAAATAGTTCCCAGTAAAAGCATTACTTATAAATTGCTAACATTTACTAAGCTTTTACTATCGGTGAGGCTATGTGTTAAAATGTTCTTCACAACAATTCTAGGTCAGTTGTTAGAAGATGGTAAACTACTGTAGCAAATGGCGCAAAAACAATGACTCAATTATATAGTCAAAGGGCATTAGTCCTGTTTGGTAGGCAGCTTTCCTTCATGGAGAGAAAACACGCTCTTCTTAACAATATTAATTTGAAAGAGAGAAACATCACTTCTCTTCAGATTTCGTCAACAAGAACTAGAATCGTGACCACATCTGGCTGCAGCAGGAGCTGAGAAAGAGGGTCCATTAATGAATAAATTCTTCCTAGCAGAACTTGATTAAGAAGGGGAGAACAGATTTTGTTGAAGAGATAACCAGCCCTGTCTAATATATGTTAATGTTATCCACATTGTACTGATGAGGAAACTGAGATATAGAATC
>NW_012104865.1:2095173-2122722 GCF_000951045.1 Mandrillus leucophaeus | reverse complement strand
ACTCAGCAATCCCAATACTGGATATATACCCACAGGAAAATAAGTCATTCTACCAAAAAGACACATATTCATGTGTTCTTCACAGCACTTTTCACATAGAAGAGACATAGAATCAGCCTACCTGCCTATCAACCATAGATTGGGTAAAGAAAAGGTGGTACATATACACCATGGAATACTATGCAGCCATAAAAAAGAATGAAATCATGTCCTTTGCAGAAACATGGATGCAGCTGGAGGCCATTATCATAAGCAAAGTAACACAGGAATAGAAAAATAAATACCACATGTTCTTACTTAAAAGTTGGAGGAAAACACTGAATACATATGAATACAAAGATGGGAACAATTGACATTGGGGTCGACTGGGGCGGGGGTAAGGTGGAGGATGAGAGCTCAGAAAGCCCCTATTAGGTAATATTATATTTTAACTTATGAAAAATGTCAAGCAGCAAATACGGTACACTTAAATATTTCATTATTGCGCAAAAATACATTCTTATTTTAGTCAAATTCATCATCTGTTTCAGTGACTTGGATGTATAATACTTCCCACAGAATAAAACAGAAAGTAAAGATAATTTGCCATTTAATTAGTTGTGAAATACACAGAAATCCTATATGATTTTAAAGAGTTGGAGATTGATGCCTTTTGAAGGGGCGTTGTTACTGTACAAAAGAACAATCTGATGACTGATATTGTGGAAATGACTGAGAACATGTTAACCAAGACAAAAAGAATTTCTAAGAAATAATATTTCTGATATAGTCTGTCAAATAGTAATCTTTACACTACATTCCATTTATATATCCAATGCAATTCATAGCTTATTGATTATTGCATGGATTACTAAATATAGCCTTACCAGTTTATCAAATTCACAACTGGGCTATTTTAGTTATTAACTCCCTTCAACATTAAAGAAGGCTGAAAAACAATTGTTGAACCTCTATGCATTCATTTTTACTGCATTATCTGAGAGCAGTATACAAAGTTGCTATAAGCTGGTTTTAAGACGATTACTACTTTGAATCATTCATGTATTTATGTATTAAATAAATACTGTGATAAATATAAAAGAAGCAGGCACTTATTGTGAAAAACTTTGGAAGTTCATTATTGACAGAATAATATGTTTACTTAAGATAATATGAAATACTTTTTGAATCAAATAGCATGTTAATATTATGGGCTTAACAAGTTGGATTTATTGTTTATACTCTATCAAGTTGATTGACATTTCTTTTAGCTTCTTATAGAAGGAACTGATTGTTAAAACAACTAAGTAAATATCAACAAATAGTTCCCAGTAAAAGCATTACTTATAAATTGCTAACATTTACTAAGCTTTTACTATCGGTGAGGCTATGTGTTAAAATGTTCTTCACAACAATTCTAGGTCAGTTGTTAGAAGATGGTAAACTACTGTAGCAAATGGCGCAAAAACAATGACTCAATTATATAGTCAAAGGGCATTAGTCCTGTTTGGTAGGCAGCTTTCCTTCATGGAGAGAAAACACGCTCTTCTTAACAATATTAATTTGAAAGAGAGAAACATCACTTCTCTTCAGATTTCGTCAACAAGAACTAGAATCGTGACCACATCTGGCTGCAGCAGGAGCTGAGAAAGAGGGTCCATTAATGAATAAATTCTTCCTAGCAGAACTTGATTAAGAAGGGGAGAACAGATTTTGTTGAAGAGATAACCAGCCCTGTCTAATATATGTTAATGTTATCCACATTGTACTGATGAGGAAACTGAGATATAGAATCAGTAAAATCTTGCTCAAGATTACACAGATAATCAGTGGCATATTTGGGATTTTCACTGAGAATGCATTGCCTTTTAATGTCTCTTCCCAACTGTCATTTTAGTTAATGCATGTGAAATGCAAACT
Organism: Mandrillus leucophaeus; assembly: GCF_000951045.1. Taxonomy (NCBI): domain Eukaryota; kingdom Metazoa; phylum Chordata; class Mammalia; order Primates; family Cercopithecidae; genus Mandrillus; species Mandrillus leucophaeus. The sequence goes on along the minus strand of NW_012104865.1, from coordinate 2,120,823 downwards.
GCTTGTTACATTCCCTTAAAGTTTTCCCATGCTCATATTTTGTGTTTCTTGAAGTAGCATTTAAATACTTAACAGCAGAGACTCTGACTCCTTCTGTTTTTTTTAAACACTGCAGTATTTTTTTGTGACTCTGAGGTTGCTTTAATTCATAATTAATGTTCAATAAATTTTATCTGAATGTCTGCTTGCAAGTTAATGTCTAACCCAATTTAGAAGCATAAGGCATGATGTAGGAATTGATGTAAGAAAGGAGTGAAAGTAATGGTTGAGTTGTGTCTTGACAAGCTTTCATAAATAAATCACAATGTAGCTAGTGTTAAAATGTTAGCACAATCTTCATTCTAACCAAGCAAATGATGTACATGAAGTAAAACACAAGTGAGTGTTTTTTAAGTGTCATTTGAAAATATCCTTTATATATACGCAGTTAATATTGCATGAAAAATGGGAAAATGGTTGCTACACAATGCTTATACTTGTTTTTGAATGTATAAAGGTATGAAGTAAATAAATAATAGCTATACTTTTATGTCAAAAAAACCTGTAGAAAATATTTGTCCAACCCAAAGTAACCAAATTTATTATGGCAGGTATTAATAAAAAGACGCCATAGTTAAAAGTGCTCTTATAAAAGTCAGATAGAGTTAACTTACTAAATATTCTCTAAAAATATTTTATATAACATTTCTCCTCTAATTTCTGTAGAATAGTTTGAGAGAAAATCCAAATAAGGATATGTATAAAATATGTTCATTTGGAAGGGTGAGGTCAGATAACACATATGATCATATAACAATTGTAGAATTCATGAGCAATGTCTACGAAAAAATATATGCCCACTCTAAAATTTCCCAGGTGGATTTACATATTAAAGAGATAAACTTTGGGATTAAATATTGCATTTTAGAAAACACCTGGAAAACTGATGTCTTTGTAAAACAAATTTAAGTGGTCTTTATTTTGATACGTTTGAATGTCTGGCCACTATTCTGGTGAGTTCAAAATTTTTTTCTTTATTGCTTCCGAATCTTGAACACACTCTTTCCCCAGTTCAAATACTTATATAGGACCTTTATGTTATTTGCCATTTTGCAATTTACATTAACTAAATTTTGTATTTGAATCAGCTTGCTTTTTTCTTAAGGAAACTTATTTAAAAATAAAACTCTACATCACAACTTTAAATAAAAAAGCACCAGTCTCCATAAATAAAATGGAATAGCGAATATAAATAATTTTATTTTAAATTTATTCAAATTAATAAATTGTATCAAATTTATGATTGAACAATTATAAAGTTTTTGCCAGTTCAGTGTTACTTGAAAAAATATATTGTCAATTATGCAAAGGTATAGACAATAGGTAACGATGTAAGAGGTTGTCTCTGAAGTAATTAGAGAGATTGAAGAGAGTACTTGTCTTACTACTTGGCTTAATTATTACTATTGTGTTTACATACATAAAACCATCTTTTGCCAACAGTGGTATTATCCTGCATGTTGGAAGGCATCGAGAATATGCATGCAAGGTTTTCTTTGGTATGGAAAGCATCAGTGTTTTTTAAAACATTTGATTACATCTTGAGTTTTTGTATTGCTACAGAGACCAAGAATATTGGTTTGCTTATTAAAAGAAATACAGATTTTGAGTTTTTCTTATAGCCATCCTCTCTGTCTGAAGTATCTTTACTACCATTTCTGTCTGTTAAACACTGCTGCATCTTTTAAATCCACAATGTAGTGCCACCTCTGTGAGGAATCTTTCAAGATCACAGTCAGCAACATATACTTCTTCTTGACTTATAGTAATCAAGTGCTCAATAATTCTGTAATCCCATCTGGTTTAGTATATATCTTAGAGTTTTCTCTTTTTAATGAAGTATTACAGTTTTAGTTTAGGAGACTAGGAGGTATTGTACTAGTTAATGACCATGATTCTAGAGGGGCAGTGAATATTGATGGCAATAGTGACAGAAAACAAATGTTTCAAAGTCTAGATTCTTAAAAATTACTGCTCAAATCAATTACCCTTAATTTCTATATGTTGGTAAGATCTTTGACATAGGAATAGACAAGTATGATAAATGTTAATATTTAATTTTATATTAATGTCATATTTTAAACTTTGACTGGAACAGGAAACACAGTTTGAAGAGAAAAGAAGAAAAATAAGACAGTGAGAAAAATTATTTTAAAATGATAGTAATCTTGAATGATATTTTAGATTAATGAATTTTTATGTTAGCTTGCAAAACTAAAGCTAAATTATATTCCAGTTGGTTAATTATTTTTGCTAAACTCAATCAGATTATTTTTGGTATTCAAATGAAATTGCTCACATTTGAAGTAACTTGTAAATTATAACTTTATTGCTTACACTTCTATTCATCTCATGCACATTAACACTGAACAAAACTAATGTTTTAAAAGAAAAGAATAATTAACATCCTTTAAATTGTATTTATAGCTTTAATTATTTTCACAAAATTATTTTATTATTCAAAACCTTTTGTTTTGATTATATCAAAGAAAAAGACTTCTCTCCACACAAATTTTTTAAAATGAAGAATCATAAAGAAACTCTTGAAGGTAACGAATATGTTTATTGCCTTGGTTGTGGTGATGATTTTGCAATGTATAAATACGTACAAACTCATCAAATTGTATACATTAAATGTGTGCAGTTTTTGTGTATTAATTATACTTCAATGAAGCCGTTTTTAAAAAGATTAAAAAAAGATTGAACAATATAACTATATGGCATAGAAGATATAGATTTTGCATGGATTTAAGAAATTGAACACATTTCACTTGATGATTGACATCATGAAGCTAAAAGCTTTTCTTACTTAACTGTGCTTAGAAAAATAAGTATGGAACTGGGCAGGGTGGCTCATGCCTGTAATACCAGCACTTTGGGAGGCCAAGGCAGAAAGATCGTTTGAGCCCAGAAGTTCAAGACCAGCCTGGGCAACATAGTGAGACCCAGCCTCCACAAAAAATAAAGTAAAAAATAGTTAACTGGATATGATGGAGTGTGCCTATAGTCCCAGCTACTTAGGAGGCTGAGATGAGAGAATTACTTTATCCCAGCAGGTTGAGACTGCAGCAAGCCATGATTCTGCCATTGCACTCCACCCTAGGTGACACAGAGACACCGTGTCTCAAAATATAAATAAATAAAAATAAAAAATATGAACTTGATTACATTGTCTTTTTATTTCCAGTTTTATAGAATAACGGATTCTTCCTTTCTAATTTTAGCATCAATTATTATATTAACTATATTTAATTCATTCATTTATATAATTTAATTAGGAGTCCATTAGTACTGAAAAATTAAGCACGCAACAAAATAAACTCATGTAAGCATTTTAAGATAGATCAATAATATGGGAATAAATAGGAGAATCGTAGGTATCCTGAAAAGTGGGTTTCTGAAGATATCATCTCTTCACTAATTTCCTATTTGAAAACCACATCCAGGGCAACAACTGACTCATTATTTGAAGAAAAAGGAAATAAGATTTAAGAATACTCGTGCTGTAGAATAAATTAGTAATTATTGTGCAGAAAGGAGATAATTTATTTTAAAATTCTTCCATCTTCAAGAGTAATTCATCATGTCATGATACACATTTAAAAAGATTCATGGTCTTGTCAGCAAAGCCTTACAAAGCATGAAGCAACTAGAAAGGGGAGTCGTTATGTACTAGCATAAAAAAATTTAACCAGACTGAGCGTTTCTCGGACTTGCTTATGCTTAGTCTTACAGATGAAGCATGTGATGAGGATGGGCTGTTTAGCTAAGCGCTTCTTCAGCTGGGCTTTTAGTAAGCATCTACGGGCCAAAGGAATGGTTTTCAGCTCCATGTTTTCAAAGTATTTTGATCATATCTAACCTTGTGTTCATGTGTAGGTGTTTACTTTTAAATTGAGATACACCTATGTACAATTAATTGTACTAATTCAAAGTATATTGCTAGAGAAATTTTAACATAAAAAATGTTTACCTATTCCTACATCAATGTAACAACCACGACCCAGATCAAAAGACCAAGCTCCAGAAGGTGCCCTTGTACTGAGATCCATCCCAGTCAATACCTCCCTCCAGAGATACTCAGTATTCTCCTAGTCAACAACATTGATTAATTTCACCTGTCTTTGAACCTCATATGAATTGAATCACACAGTATATATTATTTCTTTTACTCAAAATGATGTCTGTGAGAGCCATCTATGCTGTTGTGGTTATCACTAATTTGTTCTTTTTTGGTGCTGTACAGCATTCCTGTGAGTTTGCATATACATAATCTGTGTATCTGTTCTCTTGGTAGTGGCCATTAATGTTTTTATAAGTACATGGCTATTCTAAATAAAGCTGCTAGGAACAAATCATATGGTACACATATGCACTCTTAAGAATATCTAAAAGTAGAAGTAATGAGTCTAGGGTAAATGTAGGTTTTACCTTTGCCAAAAGTTTGCCAAAGTGGTTGTAGCAACTTATACTACCACTTCACAGAGTGAAAGAGTTTTACCTACTCCATCTCTGTTACAATGTTTGAAATGTTCATTCTTTTTCATGTTAGCTACTGTGATGGGTGTTTTATCATTTCAATTTTAATGTCTTTGATAATAAATGATGTGGAACTTTTCACGCTTATTTAACCACTTTTGTGAAGTGCTTGGTCAGTCTTTTGGCCATTTATTTTTTTGAAATTAAGTTATTTCTCTATTATTGTTTAGTTATAGTTCTTTATATATGAGTCCTTTATCAGGTACATCTATTATAAATACTTATGTTCTGTAAATGTTAAGACTATCTTACTTATGAACTCTGTTGATATGTTTTGAGTAACAAATATTCTTAATTAAATGTTGTACAGTTTGGCAATTTTTAATTAATTTTGCATGTCACGTTTAAAAAATCTTCACCTATCTTATAGTAATAAAGATATATTCCCACGTTCTTGTCTGGAAGTCTCATGGTTTTACATTTTCAATTGAATTGACTATGCAAATTGAATTTCTTTTGGATTATGGTGAACAGAAGAGTAGAGATTCATTATTTGTTATTTATATCTAATTTTCTAGTACCATTATTGAAAAGACCACCCTTTTGTCACTGACTTTCATTGGCCTGTTTATTTATATAAATAAAATGGCCTGGTATGTATAAGTCTACTTCTTAACTATTGTAGTTATTGTTTTATTTGACTATTCTTAGGTCAATAACACATTGTCTTAATTATTAAAGCTTTATAACCAGTCTTGTAATCTGATGGTGTAAATTCTATAACTTGTTGAACACGTTCAAAATTGCCTTTGCTATTCAAGCATCTTTGGATTTCCAAAATAAAATCGTATTAATTTTTCCAAAAATACTTATAGAAACTTTGACTGGAATTTTATTAAATCTATAAATTAGTTTGGGAAGAATTGCTGTTCTAGCAGTATCGTGTCCTCTAATTTATGTTTGCTTCACTTCATTTATTTAAGTCTTCGTTGTCTTTTTCTCGGCTCTTCTTTGTAGTTTTAAGGACACAGGTCTTATCTTGCATTAGCTTTAATCCTAGGAATATTGTTTATTTGTTGTGGTAAAGTATACAGAAAATTTATTATTTTAAGTGTATAGTTCAGTGGCATTAAGTCCATTCACATTTTTGTGTAACCATCACCACCATCCATCACCAAAATTATTTTCATCTTAAAAAACTGAAATACTACAACTCTCCATTCTCCCCTTTCACAGCCCCTGGAAACTACTGTTCTACTTTCTGTCTCAATAATTTTGACTTCTCTATTTGTTTTTCTGTGGCTAGCTTGTTTCACTTAGCATAATGCCCTCAAGCTTCATATATGTTGTAGCATATGTCCAAACTTCCTTTTTTAAGTCTGAATAATATTTCTGTTGTTTACATATACATTTTATTATTCCATTTATTTATCATTGGATATTTTGGTTGCTTCTATGTTTTAGCTCTTGTGGAATAATGCTGTTATGGACAAAGGTGCACAAATATCTTCTCAAAACTCTGCTTTCAGTTTCTTTGGGAAGCAACCCAGATGCCCACAAAAGTGGAATTGTTGGATCATATGGTAATGCTATGCTCATTTTTTTGAAGAACTACCATAATATTTTGAAAATGGCTTCACAGTTTTACATTCCCATCAGAAAAGCAAAGAAGTTCTAATTTCTTTATATCCCTTTCAACAATTAATTTTTGTTTGTGGTTTTGATTTTATTTTTGTAATGCTTAGTGATATTGAGCATTGTTTCACATACTTACCATCATTTGTATATCTTCTTTGGCAAAACATACTTTCAAGTCCTTTGCTCATTTTTTAATATGGATGTTTGTATTTTTTGTTGTTGAATTGTCAGAGTGCTTTATGTATTCTTAACATTAATTCTTTATCAGATAAATGACTTACAAAAATTTTACCCCATTCTGTGGATTGCCTTTTCACTCTGTTAATAGCATCCTTTGATATACAAAGTTTTTAATTCTGATGATATTCACTTCATTAATTTTTTTTATTTTCAGCACAAAAGCCTGTGCATTAGATTTCATATCTAAGAAATAATCATCAAATCCAATGTCATTGCAACTTTTCTTCTATATTTTCTTCTAAGAGTTTTATACTTTTTGTTATTATATTTAGGTCTTTGATCCATTTTAAATTAATTTTTGTATATAATGTGAGTTTAGGGTACAATTTCATTCTTTTGCATATTCTGGTTTTTCAAAATGCCATTTCGAAAAGTGTTTTAAGATTTTACTTTACTTCCCAGTTATTTATTCCAAGTATATAGAAATACAATTGATTGTTGTATATTGAACTTGTTTCCAGATACTTGCAAAATTTAATTATGAATGAGATTAATTTTATTTCTAGATTATCTTGAAATTTTTATGTACATGCAATTTTTATGTGTATGCAATTACATCAATTGTAAATGAAGAGAGTTTTACATGTTATTATCCAGTTGCGATATTTTTTTTTATCACTCCTACTCCTTTTTGTTTCATTCCTGGGCTCAGGAATTAACATTTTCACCACAAAGTATAATGTTAGCTATAGGCTATTTGCACATTACCTTTTTTAAATTAAGAAAAGCCATTCTATTTCTAGTTTACTGGAAGTTATTGATCTTTAAGAAGTGTTGAATTTACCAAAAAAAAAATCAATTCAGTAAGAAAGTTGTATATTTCTTCTTTATTCTGTTAATATGGTAAACTTTTAAACTTTAAACCCACATTGTATTCCTGAAGTAAAACTTCATGTAAAGTTTATTACCCTTTTAATATATATCCTGAATTCAATTAGCTTATATTTTGTTCAGAAATTGTATTAGTCTAATATCACGCTGCTGATAAACACCTATTACCAAGACTGGGTAATTCATAAAGGAAAGAGGTTTAATTGACTTGCAGTCTCACATGGCTGGGGAGACCTCACAATCATGGTGGAAGGCGAATGAGGAGCAAAATCATGTCTTACATAGCAGCAGGCAAGAGAGCTTGTGCAGGGGAGCTCCCACTTTTAAAACCATCAGATCTCATGAGACTTATTAATTATTCAAGAATAGTTGGTGGAAACCGCCCCCATAAGTCAATTATCTCCACCTGGCCCTGCCCTTGACACATGGGAATTATTACAATTCAAGATGAGATTTGGGTGTGGAAACAGTCAAACTATATCACTCTACCCCAGCCCCTCCCAAATCTCATGTCCTCACATTTCAAAACCAATCCTGCCTTCCCAACAGTCCTACACAGTCTTAACTCATTTCAGCATTAACTCAAAAGTCTGCAGTCCCAAGTCTCATCTGAGACAAGGTACGTCCTTTCTGCTTATGAGTCTGTAAAATCAAAAGCAAGTTAGTTACTTCCTAGATATAATGGGGTTACAGACATTAGGTAAATACAACCATCCCAATTGGCCAAAATGAAGGAACTACAGGCCCCATGCAAGTCTGAATCCAATGGGACAGTCACACCTTAGCACCAAAATGATCTCCTTTGACTCCATGTCTCATATCCAGGTCACGCTGATGCAAGAGGTGGGTTCCCATGATTTTGGGTAGCTCCACCACTGTGGCTTTGCAGGGTACAGCCTCCCTCCTGGTTGCTTTCCCAGGCTGGTGTTGAGTGTCTGTGGCTTTTCCAGGGGCACGGTGCAAGCTGTCAGTGGATCTACCATTCTGTTGTCTGGAGGATGGTGTCCCTCTTCTCACAGCTTCATTAGGAACTGCCCCAGTAGGGACTCTGTCAGGGGGCTCCAACCTCACATTTCTTTTCTGCATTGCCCTAGCAGAGGGTATTCATGAGGGCCCTGCCCATGCAGCAGACTTCTGCCTGGACATCCAGGCATTTCCATACATCCTCTGAAATCTAGGTGGAGGTTCCCAAACCACAGTTCTTAACTTCTGAGCATCTACAGACTCAACACCACATGGACACTGCCAAGTCTTGGGGCTTATACCCTCTGAAGCCACAGTCCAAGCTGTACCTTGACCCCTTTTAACTATAGCTAGAGCAACTGGGATGCAGGGCGCCAATTCCCTGGGCTGCACAGAGCAAGGGGACCCTGGTCCCAGAACATGATAACCATATTTTCCTCCTAGGTCTCCAGGCCTGTGAAGGAAGGGGCTGCCTCAAAGGTGTCTGACTTGCCCTCAAGATATTTTCCCTATTGTCATGGTGATTAACATTTGTCTCCTTGTTATGCAAATTTCTGCAGCTGGCTTGAATTTCTCCCCAGAAAATGGGTTTTTCTTTTGTACTGCCTCATCAGGCTGCAAATTTTTCAAACTTTTATGCTCCGCTTCCTCTAGAACATTTTGCTGCTTAGAAATTTCTTCTGCCAGATACCTTAAATCATATCTCTCAAGTTCAAAATTCCACAGATATCTGGGGCAGGAGCAAAATGCCACCAGTCTCTTGGTATATCAAGAGTAACCTTTACTCCGGTTTCCAAGAAGTTCCAAACTTTACTCCAGTTCCCATGAAGTTCCTCATCTCCAGGTTCCTCAGCCTAGACTTCATTGTCCATATCACAATCAGCATTTTGGTCAAAGCCATTCAACAAGTCTCTAGGAAGTTCCAAACTTTCCCACATCTTCCTGTCTTCTTCAGAATGCTCCAAACTGTTCCAACCTCTGCCTGTTACCCAGTTTCAAAGTCGTTTCCACATTTTCAGGTATCTTTACAGCAGCACCCCACTCAACCTGTACCAATTTACTACATCAGTCTGTTCTCATGCTGCTAATAAAGAGATATCCAAGATGGGTAATTTATAAAGGCAAGAGGTTTAATTGACTCACAGTTCCATATGTCTGGGAAGTCATCACACTCATGGTGGAAGGCATATGAAGAGGAAAAATCACATCATACATGGCAGCAGGAAAGAGAACTTGTACCGGGGAACTCCCATTTTTAAAACCATCAGGTCTCATGAGACTCATTCACTACCACAAGAACAATGTGGTGGAAACCGCCCCCATGATTCAATTATGTCCACCTGGCCCCACCCTTGACACATGGGGATTATTAAAATTCAAGGTGAGGTTTGGGTGGGGACACAGCTAAACCATATCAGAAATTTTGTTCCTATACTTATTAGAGATACTGTCATATAATTATGACAATAATTTTTTTTATTTCTGAAACAGTTTGTATAAGAATGGTATTAATTTTTTGTTAAACAATTTTTTAAAATCAGGCATGAAATCAACTGGATCTGAATTGGTCTTAGTGGGAAAGTTTGTTTTATTATTATTATTGGTTAATTGTATTTAGCTATAATAGGACTATTCAGAATTTTTAATTATTATACCAGTTTTGGCACACTTGTTTTTTAAAAATGTGTGTATTTTATCTAAATTGTCAAATGTATTTGCACCAACTTATTTATAAAACCCTCTAATTGCCTTTTAAATGTTATTAGGATCTGTAGTGATGTTCATTTATTTTATTTCATTTGTTTAACTAGGTGTTTATTATTTTTATAAATCTTAACTATCAGTTTATTACTTTTGTTGGTCTTTGTAAAGAACAAACTTTTGACTCCATAGGTTTTCTCTATTGTGCACCTCCTTTTCTATGTACTAAAACTGTGTTCTTCAAAAATTTGTATGATGAAACTCTAACCACCAATGTGATCATATGTGAAGATATGGCCCTTGCTCAAGTCTCTTATATAAAATAGTGTAGTATTTGCGTACAATCAACATATCTTCTCTTACATACTTTACATCATCTCTAGATTACTTATAATACAAAGTGTAGTACCATGGAATCAAAAGGAGAAAAACATTTGAAGAAGCAAAGTAAGCCAAAATTATAAAATATTTGTAAAGTACCAAGTAGCATGAGGATCAAAAGGCAAGTTTTGGATTTGTCAACATGAAGCACATAGATTATTGGATAATTAAAAGTTGTTGAAAAGTAAATTCAATTTTTTTCTCACCTAGTTAGAATTGGTTATATAGGAGTTATATTTCTATATCTATCTATCCATATCTTTATACCTATATCTATATACAGATATATACACAGAGAAAGAGAGAGAGTGCCCTATTATACAATTGTTAGGTCAATTTTGCTGTCGTCTTCTGTTCTTCATATTCCTTGTAGTTGTCAGATTTTGAACTATTAACACCTTACATTTGGATAAAACTTTAGAGTTCACCAAGTATTTTCTCCTCTTTTGTTCAAATTCATGCAACTAAGCAAAATTGCTCTCTGGAATTGCCGCATATCTACAATTGCTAAATCAGTTCTTCTGTTTCTTCTTCTAGTGCTGTTTTCACTACACCACAGGGGAAATAGTAATGCACTTTTAGTCAGACTGATTTAATTGTCCTGGGAAGGCTTCAGTTGTATTTATTTCTACATATGTTGTAATTTGTACATAAAGAAACATATAAAATCTTTTTCCTTTAATGTGTCATAATTTTTTTAAAAAGACTCAATATTAATTAGTCAAATGATGATTGAATCCGGTGGATAATGTCTTAAAAGAATTCTGTGATCATTTTTTCTACTTTTTTGAAAAAATAATATTTTGTACTGTACATATTTGTGTCTTCTTTTTTATTAGTATTAGAAATGTAGATTCTTTTATTCTGTTTTTTTTTTAAGTGAGGCATACCTGAGCTTATCAGAAGGAAACTGAACATATCGCTTTGTGTAACCAAGAAATTGAATATCTGCGTTTCAAGTATGCGTATCTTTTAAGGAACCACTTTAAGTTTCAAAGACATCATTTACGCTTCAAGGTTTTATATAAATCCACACTGGCAGAGATCCAAAAATAAATAGCATGATTAATAAAGAAAGATTCTTTCTATTTCCCAACAACCACTGTTGCAGCAAAAACTCTCTCAAAATGTGCTCTCACACCAACACAACAACAATCAGCACAGAAGACTTCTGTGACCTCAAAATACATGGTGGTTTCTCCTGACCAACAAGCAAGCAAGCAGTTCTGCAGCAGATATCAGCTAGGTGTCATCCAATTCAATTCTGATACTATCTACCTGGTTATAGCATTTTATCCCACAGTTTGAGGGCTCAGTCTCACAAGACTGCTCCCACACATTACCAGTGGCAAGTACAGGCCTCTGGAACTTCTGACCAAAGTGGCTTCACTTTCGGATTCCCAGGACTCCATCTCTGAATTTGATTAATTTGCTGGAGTAGCTCACAGTACTCAGGGAAACTCTGACTTACATTTATCTGTTCATTATAAAGGGTATTATAAAGGAAACAGATGAAAGGCTGCATAAGGTCAGGTATGGGGGATGGGGCCTGGACCTTTCCTCCCTGGTGCATCCAGGGACTTCCATATATTCAGCTATCTGGAAACTCCCAGAACCCAGTCCTCTTGGATTTTTATGGAAGCTTTTTGACATCAGCATTCCTTGACCCAGGTTATGTGGTGGTATCCTTCTGGAATGAGAGTCCTATGACCCACAATTAGAAAGGTGGGGAAAAGTCAGAGTCCTGATTTGGAGCAGAAGAAAGGAGGGTAGGAGAAGGTCAGAGAGCTTCCATTTCCTGGGACCTGACACACCCAACATTATAACAAAAGACTGTAACAGGGGCTATGTGAGTCATGAATCAGGAACAATGAAATGTATATAATAACACCACAACTACATCAATTTCTTTTTTTATTTTTTTATTTTTTGCCATGCACGTAATAGCATTTATGTGACAACTGAAATATCCTCTTGAAAATCTCTTTGAAATTTGAAAAGTTAAAGTATGATCATTTAAAATTTGAAACGAAGATCGATACTCTATAACTTCTTCAGGCTTATTCGAATAGGTGATTTCCTTTCTTTTGGATAAATATTCAGTAGTGAAGTTTCAAATATTAAATTATCATGCCTTAACTTTTCAAGTTTCAAAGAGATTTTCAAGAGGATATTTCAATTGTCAAACCTCTGCCAAAACAAGAGGTGGGAGGGGTAAGCTAGTGGGGAAGTATTACAGAACATTAGGGGGAAAGTTGGTCAATGTGTTTAGGTCCTCTGTGTTTGCTAGTTAGAGCTATTGAAGTGAGGCTTCTATCTCCCACAGAAGCTGGGGGGTAGTGGTGATATCTTCTTCCATAATTATATTTCAAAGAGAAGACTACTGGATTATTTTACTTTTCCTAAGTTGTGAAACTTACAAGAGGCTGGGAGACTTATCTACATTTCAAAGAGACATCGACAAATAATAAACAATATATATATAGAGAGAAATATATTGTAAGATGGTAAGTACTATGGAGAAAAATAAAACAGAGCAGAGGAAATAATGACTTAGTAGGGGCTGCAACTTTTTAGATGACAGTCTGGAGGCACACTTTGAAAAGAAAACATTTGAACATATTGTTGAATCAGAAAACATAAACTAAGCACTTCAGGTAAAGTGCATTCTAAGTAGAGGGAAAAACCAGTTCAAAGGTCCTAAGGTAAGAAATGCCTGAGTTTGAAAATAGCAAGGGGAGTCAATATGTCTTGGAAAAGGTAAATAAGAAGAGCAGTAGGAAGTGAAATCAGAAAGGAAATGGTTTATGTTGGGCTTTGTAGGCAATTTAAAAGTTCTGGTTTTTAGTGTTTAAAACATGGGTAGACATTATTGGAAGGTTTTGAAGAGAGAAGTCGTATTATGTGTCTTACATTCTTCAAAGATCACTCTCACTTATCTCGGGATTCAATTTTCAGGGAGCAAGGGTGGAAGACATGTTATAAGGTCACTGCAAAATATAAGCAAGAGATGGCAGCGGTTTTTAGGAAGTGTTGAAAAGTGGTCAGAGTTTGGATACATGCCAAAGGTAGATGTGTATGGATTAGATGTGAAGCATGAGAGAAAGAGAAGTGTTAAGCATATTTTTTTAAAGTAAGAGTAACGCATTTATTTATTTATTTAGTTTTATTTTCCTAGATTTAGGAGCTATAAGTGCTTGCACATTTTCTTCACAGGTACCTTCATTTCTATGACAAAATTTATTACTGAACATCCAAAAATGGATAGTAGTCATCACCCAAATAGTGCACATTGTACCCAACAGATAGTTTCATACCTCACATCCCTCCCACCCTCCTACCTTTTGGAGTCTCTGTTATTACACTCTGTATGTCTATGTGTACTCATTGTTTAGCTCCTACTTATAAGTGAGAACCTGCGGGTTTTTACTTTGTTTCTGAGTCATTTCACTTAAGATAATGGCTTTCAGTTCCATCCATGTTGCTGCAAAAGACATGATTTGATCCTTTTTATGACTGGGTAGTATTCCATTATATATGTGTGTGTATGTGTGTGTGTATATATAATATTATCTATTTATATCTATCATTGATCTATCATCTAACTACATTATATATCAACTATATAATATATTTATATCTATCTATCTATCTATCTATCTATCTATCTATCTATCTATCTATCCATCTATTATCTATCTGTCTCACAGTTTTCAATCCAGTGAACACTTAGGTTGCTTCCATGACTTTGCTATTGTGAATAATGCTGTGATCATTATGCAAGAGCTGTTTTCTTTTTGATATATTAATTTCTTTTTTGGAGAGGTAGATATCCAGTAGTGGGATTGTTGGATTGAATGATAGTTCTATTTTCAGTTCTTTGAGAAAGTTCCATATTGTTTTCCATAGAAATTGTACTAATTTACATTCCCACCAACAGTGTATAAGTGTTCCCTTTTCTCCATATCCTTGCCAACGTCTGTTGTTTTTAGACTTTTTATGAATAGCCATTCTCACTGGTGTGAGATGGCATCTCATTCTGGTTTTGATTTGCATATCTCTGATGATTAGTCATGTTGAGCTTTTTTTCATGTTTGTTGGCCACGCATGTCTTCTTTTAAAAAATGTCTGTTCATGTCCTATGTCTACATTTTAACAAAGTTATTTGTTTTTTCTTTGTTGGATTATTTGAGTTCCTTGTAGATTCTGAACATTAGCCATTTTTCAGATGCAGAGTTTGAAATATTTTCTACCATTCTGTAGGGTTGTTCATTTACTCTGTTGATTTTCTTTTTCTGCACAGATGCTTTTTAGTAAAGTCCCACTTATCTATTTTTGGTCTGCTGTGTTATTTTTGAGGACTTAGGACTTAGTCATAGACTCTTGGCCTAAGCCAATGTCCAGAAGAATTTTTCCTAGGATTTATTCTTGAATTTTTATAGTTTCAGGCCTTACATTTAAGTATTTAAATAGTCTTGAGTTAATTTGTGGATATGGTGAGAGATAAGTGTCCAGTTTCATTCTTCCACTTACGGCTATCCAATTTTCCCAGCACCATTTATTGAATACGGTTTCCTTTCCCCAGTGTATATTTTGTCAACTTTGTTGAAGTTGTGGCATTATTTCTGGGTTCTCCATTCTGATTCATTGATCTATGTGTCTACGTTTATACCAGCACCATTCTCTTTGGGTTACTATAGCTTTGTAACATAATCTGAAACCACAGCAAACATCATATTGAATGGAGAAGAGTTGAAAGCATTTCCCCAAGAACTGGAACTATACAAGAAGCTCACTTTCAATACACCTATGCAACATAGTACCAGAAGTCCCAGCAAAAGCAATCAGGCAAGAGAAAGAAATGAAAGGGATCCAAACTGGAAAAGAGGAAGTCAAATGAGATCTGTTCACTTAACATATGTCCTGCTACCAAAGAAACTATAAAGACTCCTCCAAAACACTCCCAGGTTTGATAAATTACTTCAGTAAACTTTCAGGATACAAAATTCATGAGGAGTAGCTGAGACTACGGGCACCCGCCAACATGCCCAGCTAATTTTTTTGTATTTTTAGTAGAGACAGGATTTCACCGTGTTAGCCAGGATGGTCTCTATCTCCTGACCTCCTGATCTGCCCGCCTCGGCCTCCCAAAGTGCTGGGATTACAGGAGTGAGCCACCGTGCCCGGCCTAAACTCAGGAGCATTTTTATGCATCAATAATGATCAAACTAGGAACCAAATTAAGAACTCATTCCCATTTATAATAGTTACAAATATACCCGTAGGAGTGCGTTTAACCAATGAGGTGAATGATCTCTACAAAAAGAACTACAAAACACTGATGAAAAAAATCTAGATGACACAAGTTGTAATGTATTTTGATGTAATAAGTTAAGAACACTGTATTTTTCTACTCCAACAATACTTCCATTATGTGTGAAAGGATAGTGGCTAGGTGTTACAGAAAAGGAGGAGTTGAAGAACTATGTTTAGTTTGGGTTAGATTTGATATATTTTTTAGCTTTATTCTCATTCCTGTAGAAGGTTATCCTTTTATTTTCTTTCTTTTCTTTTTTCTTTTCTTTCTTTTCTTTTTTTTCCTTTCTTTTCCTTTCCTTTCCTTTCTTTTCTTTTCCTTTCCTTTCCTTTCTTTTCTTTTCTTTTCTTTTTCTCTTCCTCTTCTTTATCTCTCTCTTTCTTTTTTTCTTTCATATCCAAGAGTTATTTTAAGTTCATGGGTACGTGTGCAGAATGTACAGGCTTGTTACATAGGTAAATGTGCATCATGGTGATTTGCTGCACAGATCATCCCATCACCTAGGTATTAAGACCAGCATGCAATAGCTGTTTTTCCTGATGCCTTCCCTCCTCCCAGCTCCCATGCTCCCACATTCCAACAGGCCCCAGCATGTGTTGTTCTCCACCTTCATGTGTCCACGTGCTCTCATCATTCAGCTCCCACCTATAAGTGAGAACATGTGGTATTTGGTTTTCTGTTCCTATGTTAGTTGACTGAGGATAATGACTTCCGGCTCCATCAGTGTTCCTGCAAAGTAGATGATCTTGTTCCTTTTTATGGCTGCATCTATTTCATGGTGTATATGTGCCACATTTTTTTAGCCAGTCTATCATTGATGGGCATTTAGATTAATTCTATGTCTTTGCTATTGTGAATAGTGATGCAATGAACATACACACGTATGTATCTTTAAAATAGAATGATTTATATTCCTTTGAGTATAAACCCAGTAATGAGATTGCTGGAACATGTGGTATTTTTGCAGGTCTGCTAATAACAAATTCCCTTAGCATTGCTTGCCTGAAAAGGATCTTATTTCTTCTTTGCTTATGAAACTTAGTTTGGTTGAATATGAGATTCTGTGTTGGAAATTCTTTTCTTAAATAATGTTGAAGTTTGGTCCCCCAATTTCTTCTGGCTGGTTGAGTTTCCATTGAGAGATCTGCTATTAGTCCATTGGGCTTCCCTTTGTAGGTGACCACATCTTTCTCTTCTGTCTGCCGTTAACACATTTTCTTTCATTTCAACCTTGGAGAATCTGATGACTATGTGTCTTGGGGATGATCTTCTTGTGGATATTCTTACAGGGATTCTCTGCATTTCCTGAATTTGAATGTTGGCCTGTCTTGCTAGGTTGGGGAAGTTCTCCTGGTTGGTATCCTGAAGTACATTTTCCAACTTTGTTCAATTATCCTCATCTCTTTCTGGTACCCCAATCAGACATAGATTTGGTCTCTTTACATAATCTCATATGCCTCAGAGGTTTTGTTCATTTCTTTTCATTATTTTTTTATGTATTCTTGTCTGCTTTATTTCAGAAAGACAGTATTCAAGTTCTGAGATTCTTTTCTCTGCTTAGTCTATTATGGTATTAATGCTTGTGATTGCATTGTAAAGCTCTCATGTTGTATTTTTCAGCTCTAACAGGTCAGTTATGCTCCTTTCTAAACTGTCTATTTTGGCTATCAGCTCCTGTATTGTTTTATCATGATTCTTAGTTTCTTGGCATTAAGTTACAACATCTTCTTTAGCTCAGCAAAGTTTGTTATTACCCACTGTCTGAAGCCTAATTCTGTATTTTTAGCCACCTCAGCCTCAGCCCAGTTCTGAGCCCTTGATGGAGAGGTGTTGTGGTCATTTCAAAGTAAAGGGGCACCCTGGCTTTTTGAGTTCTCTGTGTTTTTGTGTTGATTCCTTTTCATCTTTGTGGGCTTATCTACCTTTAATCTTTGAAGTTGCTGACTTCTTTGTGGGCTTGTGGTTGTTGTTATTGTTGTTTTCTGTTTGTTTGTTTTTCTTTTAACAGTCTGGCCGTTCTTCCATAGTGACATTGCAGTTTGCTGGGGGTCTGCTCCACACCCTAGTTGCCTCGCTTTTTCCTGTACCTGGAGGTATCATCAGAGAAGTCCATGAAACAGCAAAGATGGCAGCCTGCCCACTCCTCTATAAGCTCCATCCCAGGGGAGTACTGATGTATTGCCTGTCCCAATGCACCTACAGGAGGTGGCTGGAGACCCACGTTGGGAAATCTCACCCAGTTAGGAGGAACAGGATCAGGGACCCATTTAAAGAAGCAGCCTGGCTCTTTGGTAGAGCAGCTGTGCTGTGTTGAGGATTCCTTCAGCCCCTGATTGGTTTGGACTTTCCAAGGCCCACAGGCTATACTAGCTGAGAAGTCCAAATGGCCAAGGTGGCGGCCTGCTCCATCCCTCAGACACTTCATCCCAGGAAGAAATTAGAGCTCTGTTGGCCTGGTAGAGCACAAGTAGGGTGGCCGGAGTCCCTGGCTGGGAAGACCTGACTGGGAGGATCTGCCCTGTAAGGAGGAATGGATTGGGATCCCGCTTAAAGAAGCA
Organism: Mandrillus leucophaeus; assembly: GCF_000951045.1. Taxonomy (NCBI): domain Eukaryota; kingdom Metazoa; phylum Chordata; class Mammalia; order Primates; family Cercopithecidae; genus Mandrillus; species Mandrillus leucophaeus. The sequence goes on along the minus strand of NW_012104865.1, from coordinate 2,102,676 downwards.
ATCTGGCCATGCTTTGACAAAACAGCTGTGTCATGGTGGGGAACCGCCTCTTGTCAGCTTGGACTCTCCAAAGCCCGCAGGCTGGAACTGCTGAGTCATCTAACCAACCCGGGTGGTGACCCCTCAATCTCCAGGACACTCTCTCCCAGGGAGAGATTATAGCTCTTCCCCTGACAGTTGTGGGCAGGTGTGGCTGGAGGACAGGGCTAGGAGATCCTGCCCAGTGAGAAGGAATGGATGGGGCCCCCATTTAAAGGAGTATGATCTGGCAAAGCTGCTGTGCTGCGCTGCTGTAGGGAACCTTCCTGATCTGGAAAATTTGGACTCTCTAAAGCCTACAGGCAGGAATGGCTGAGTTGATCAAACAGCAGAGATGGTCCCTGCCCCTCCCCACAGGGGCTCCTTCTGGTTTCAGGCAGGCTCTATCCTGTTGCCAGTGGTTGGCTGGAATTCCAAGCCAGTGGGTCTTATCTTGTGAGGTGTCGTGGAAGTGGGGACCACAGAATGATGCTGCTCAGCTCCCTGAATTCTGCCTCCTCTCTGAGGGTATGTGCGGACCTCCTGCCTTGCCTGAGTTGCAGACACTTTTTTTGGGAATCCCCAGGGCTGGAGTACATATAGCTCCTGAGTCTCTGTCTGCCTGAGCAGCTGCTTTGCCAAGACTCCACACAGCTTTCTGTGTCAGACCTAAGGCTCTGGTGGATTGAGTTCACAAGGGGATCTCCTGACCCATGGATCGCAAATATATGTGGAAAAAGAATGGTTTCCAAGGGTTGGACAATCACTCACCACTTCCCCTGACTGGTGGTGGGTGTTCCCTTGGCTCCGTGTTGCTCCTTGTTGAGCGGTTACCTTGCTCGGGTTTTTTCTTTCTCCGTGGATAGAGTTGTTTCCCATTGTAGGAATGACTTCCCAGACCTCCTTTTACTGTCCTAGTGGCAACTTACTCTATTCATGATACAAAGATACAAGGCAAATGGTCTTTTTATAAAATAGAGATGTTTTATGGCATCAGAAACTAGAAGTATTTGGTGGGTAGTGGTTGAGAGATAAAAAATATATAAAATATTCAGTGCCAGAAACTAATCTTTGAAAACATTCTTCCAATCTTAAAATGTGTTTATATATATACATAAACACTATATATATATATATATATATATATGTGTGTATGTATGTGTGTGTGTGTGTGTATATATATATATAGAGAGAGAGAGAGAGAGGAGTAGTCTCACTGTAGGTTTATGGGGCATAATACTACTGAGAATTAAGTCTGAAATCAGTGACCAATGAAACTCATCATCTGTTTGCTTCTAGTTTTGTCAAAGCAAGATGGTGCTCCATGGAAGACTTAGTTTCATTCCAGGCCTCTGTGACTTCCTACTTGGGTGGTTCATCTGCTTAAATGACCTCCCAACCTACTCCAGGAAAACTCAGCAGCCAGCATCTTCATCTGCTTTCTGAGATCCATCTCAACTCATGAAAGAACTCTAGAGAGTCAAACTCTAGCTACATTGCCTAACCATGAAGTATGATCACTTATTCTGCTATAGGCACTCCAAGATTGATGTGAGAGAGAACACCCATGAGACAGTTTTATTTCACACTTCAAACAGGAAATGGAGCAGCATTTCCTCTCTGTCTCATTTATTTGACTCTCCTTTCCATGTAAATTCTAGAAAGGAGAAATTAGAATACAAATTTAACTAATTTCACTTCCTTCTCTATCTCTTTGTTTATTATGCTTTCATAATCCCATGAGACAGAGAAGGACTGGGTTATTTCCATCCTCTATGTTCCAGCTTCATTCTACTATGAACAAAAAGCCTGAAGAACTAGCAGTCAAAGGATAAAGCGGTATCTTCTCACTGCTATGGCTATGCCCCTTATGATTGTCCCTTAAAATATTAAATTGGCACTCAAAAAGCCTGACAATTTTTCCTCTCTCCATAAAGCCAGGTCTTCAAGTCCAATGTTTTGCTAAAGAGAGTAAGGTCCTACTCTTTTTTTTTCCTAGAAGTAATAAATTTCCTGGCTTGTCTCTAGAGATGGGAAACGGAAAACCAAACATGACTTAAAGGGAAAATTAAAATGCATTTGGGTCACTATTTGCAAAAGATTAGCCATAATACACAAACTGTGTCTTTCAATAGCTTTTCTTTGCCCTACCTTATTCCCAACCCTTGTTTTCAGGTGGGAACACAGAAAAAATATGTAAATAAACCCTAGGATACCTTAAAGGAATACAAAATTGGTATTTTTAATTTAAAAAGTGAAAATTTGCCCAACTCATCGTTAGTACCCTTGAAACAATATTAGTACCTTTGAAACCAATTTTATTTTCCTGAGACAGAGAAACTCTTCTGACCAAAGTTCAAGAAGAAACCATATTTGTGTGAGAGTATTGAAACTCTTATGCATGAGTAAAAACAATGAGAATTATATTTTTATCAATACTCTGTCATAACTTACAGCATAACTTTCAGATGATATCTCTGATTCATTTTAATACATGTTTAAGCAAAACTTACGTTGGCTATACTATAGCAAAATTCTGTCATTCGGGTGTCTAAAAATAATAACAACACCCTTTAGTTAATCACATTTTCTGTGATAGGAAGAAAGGAAAAGAATCTGCCTTGTATTAAAAACACTTTTTCAAACTTTGCTACTGTTTCTAACTTTCACACTTCTATAATGTTTTTCCTTCATCATCATAGTAAGGTAGTTACATTTCTTCAGTCAAAAATCTGAAAGGTAAGTGGTCAGGGCTGTCAAAACTGCTTCAGGGTGTCATTAGGAAACCAGGCTCCTTCTGTTGTCATTATCTTCCATCCTTAACGTACAGCTTTCTTCCTGATGGCCTTAAGAAAGCTGCTGTACTTCTGATCATCATGTTCACATTCTAGACAGAGAAAAAAGAAAGGGGAGGGTCAAAGACCAAGCCATTTTTCAAGCAACTTTGACTTTTCATTCAGTAAATACAGCTTGCGGTGTTCTTCTACATTCTACTGGCCACACCTGTGTGTCCTGGCCGACTTTGTCAGGCAGTTGTAAAGGATACCGGGATAAAGTGTTCAGCTTTCCAGTGTCCAAAGAGGAGGAAGACAGGAGAGGCTTTCAGTGAGTTGTGAGTGAGTCAACTGCCAGCATGTGACAAACTGACACGAGGTTATCTTTCAGCATGAGTTCAAAAGTAAAGGAACTTCGAAACTCTTCTTTCCTGTCTACGTTCATAATTATAAATTACATTGTAATTCTAAAACTTCCTGTACAGCAAATGTTTGTGATTTTTGAATAAACATATTAACTAGTAATGTACAATTTTTACATACTACGTAGCATCCAGTAAAGTTAAATGTTAAGTCTGATCTATCATGACAGAAGTTTCTTAAGGATTGAGATAATAATTCTTAGTCAAAATCATGGTAAGCAGATAATATTTTCAATTATAATATAAAGCTGTAGTTTGTATTTATTATTTACCAAAAAAGCAAAAGAAACATTATTTTTCATTTGAAATTCTATTTAAACCTTAGTGAAAAATTCCTTTTGTCAACACATCAGAAAGAATGCAAAAATAGTAAAAGGCAAGATTTATGAATGAGAACGAAATTGATTCAGGAAAATATCACATTTAGCTCTTTTCTTCAGATAATATTCTTAATCATAGGTAGTTTAATGTATTATCATATATCTGATTATGTACTATAAGGATAAGCAGAACTATGATAAGGGTCAGTTTACATTATATTAAGTTTTCATTTAACGAAATAAAACATTTTGATCACTCCTAAAAGAAATCTAGCACTCATTAGCAGTCTCTCCTCAACTTCTTCCCAAAGCCTTCCCCTCTTAGCCCTAGGAAACCACTAATTAAATTATATTTTATGGGTTCGCTAATTCTAGACATGTATTAAAAATTGAATCATACAATATGTGGTACTTTGTGACTGGCTTATTTTACTTAACATAGTGCTTTTAAGGTTTTTCCATGTTGTAACATTTATCAGTACTTCATTTCATTTTAATGCCTCGTAATGTTTATTCCATTTTATAGATATACCATAGTTTATCCATTTGTCAGTTGATTAACATTGGTCTTGTTTTCACTCTTGCCTATTATAAATCAAATGCTGCTATGAGCATCTGTGTACATGTGTTTGTGTGTATGTATGTTTTAGTTTCTCCTGGGCATATACCTAGGAGAATTACTGGGTCATATGGTACTCTATGTTTAATCTTCTGAAGAACTGCCAGACCATTTTCCAAGGCTGCTGTAACATTTTAAATCATACAAGTAGCCTCTGAGGGTTCCAGTTTTTCACAAGATAAATACTTACATTTTAGCTTTTCAGATCTAAAAAGTAGCCTTAGAAATAGAATAGTACTGCATAGCCTCCCAAACTTATTAGTAACCTCAAACCCCTATTTATTTGCGATAGTCTGAACTGACCCAAGCAGTTTCATCACGTGTTATAATTCTAAATAATATGCATTATTTTGTCTCCCATTCTCTTAGGCTCTTATTTCATTTACTATCTATTATTCCTAAAAATAATCACTGTTCTGAGATGTGGTAGGCTGAATAATGGTCCCCAAAGATAACCAAGTACTTATCTTTGGGAAATTTGTAAACTTATATAGCAAAATGGACTTGCAGATGTAATTAAAATGGGAAGATTATCCTAAATTATGCAGATGGGTCCTAAATGAAATCCCAAATTGGGATGTAGAGAGAGATTTGATGCAGAAGAAGGCAATGTGACCATTGAAGCAAGATGGTACACTGGTGGCTTTAAAAATTGAAGAAGGGGCCATGGGCCAAGAAATACAAGTAATACAGCTCTAGATGATGGAAAGGTCAAGGAAAGAGATTGTCCTCTACAGCCGCTGAAAGGAGCATGGCAATGCCAACACCTTGATTTAGATCAAGTGAAACTGATTTCAGATTTCTGACCTCCAGAATGTAAGAGAATAAATGTGTGCAGTTTTAAGCCATCATATTTTTGGTAATTTATCATAGCAGCCAAGGAAACTACTGCATCAGGTAATATATTTAAATTTTAATAGGATTCTTAGGGGAGATGTACTGCATTACCTCATAGGACTAATTCTAATACTAATATCATACATAGAGTATGTAATTGAAGAAGCTATTTGAGGGTAAACAAGGTTTTTACGTTCCATCAAATCAGACATTCTATATAATAGTTTATTCTTTAATTTCTATAATTGGGAAAGCACACAAAGATCTTTGTATGGATGATAGGATTCCAGGGGAAGAAAGCTACATTCCATCAACTCAAGGATGCTGATTTACCCTCATTGTTTTTTTTTACTTAAAGAAAATCTATGAGCACTAGGGCTATGCTCTTGATATTCCTGTGGATTGAGTAGAAGAAAGTATAGCTAAATGGTTTACAAATTCAGGCTCTGATATTGATAGTCATTAAATTGTGCTGAAAAGTACAGGTTGAGCATCCCTAATTTGAAAATACAAAATCTAAAAGGCTCCAAAATCTGAAACTTTCTGAGTGTCAACATGACACCACAAGTGGAAAATTCTACACTTGACCTCATATGACAAATGACAAATCACCATCAAAATGCATAGGCACAATACAGTTTCTTCAGCTCCCCAAAGGAAGAAAAGAGAGACCTTCAATTTCCCTTTAGCTGTGATGTATCTTTTTCAAGCATGCCAAAATTTCCCGTACTCATGCACACCCAAAACAAGTGTGTGGGTTTGATGTGCCAAGTGCCAGTTCCCATGATGCCCTGCATGGAAACAAGACCTATGTTCATTATTCACTGGGTACTTTTGCTTATTCTCTGCTCTGTGGTATAAAGATATTCTTGACAATATCAAGAAACTCTATGGATACCCCATGGGTAACTGAAATAAGGAAAAGTTAAAGCATTTATATTTGTCTATAGTGCAGAAAGTCAAAGTGTTAGAGAAAGTGGACAGTGGTGTAAGTGTGAAACATCTTACAGAAGAGTATAATGTTGGAATGACCACCATATATAACCTGAAGAAACAAAAGGATAGACTATTGATGTTCTATTCGGAAAGTAAGGAACAGAAATTAATGAAAAATTTTTTTAAAACTTAATAAAACTAAAAAGGAAGATCTTAATCATGTATTGAAGTAGTATATCCATCAGTGTTGCAGTGAACATGTGCCACTTAATAAGCTGATAATGAAACAAAGATCTACCACAATGAAATGAAAATTGAAGTGAACTGTGAAAATTCAACAGGCTGGATGCAGAAATTTAAGAAAATGCATGACATTAAAATTTTAAAGATTTCTGATGAAAAAGCATCTGCTGATCACAAAGCAGTAGAGCAATTGATTAATGAGTTGGACATCATTGCTGATGAAAATTTGATGCCAGAACAAGTGTTTGATGCTGATGAAACATCAACTGTTTTGGCATTATTTTCCTAAAAAGACACTAGCTACAGCTAATGAAACAGACCCTACAAGAATTAGTGCCAATGACAAAATAACTGCTTGGATGTGCTAATGCAGCAGGCATGCACAAATGTAAACTTGCTATGATAGGCCAATGCTTGCATCCTTACTGTTTCCAAGAGCTCAATTTCTTACCAGTCTAATTATTATGCTCATAAAAAGGCATGGATCACTGGCAACATCTTTTCTGATTGGTACATTCAGTACCAGTGGTTCATGCTCACTGCAAGGAAGCTGGACTTGATGATGACTGCAAAATTTTGTTACTCCTTAGCAACTATTCTGCTCATTGTCTAAAATTCTCACCCAAAATAATGTTTATCCTATGTAATTTTTCTCAAATATGACTCCATTAATTCAGTCATGTTACCAGGGTATGCTTAAGTCTATAAAGATTAAATATAAAAACACTTTCTTGAACAGCACACTAGCAGCCGTAAACAGAGCATGGATGTGGAAGATTTTTCAAAATGAGTTTGGCATACAGGATGCTGTATAGGCTGCTGCCAACATTTAGAACAGGTGACTAAAGACACAGTTGTGCAGGCCTGACACAATCTCTGGTTTGTGACTATGTTCAGCGATGATGAATAAGGTGGTGACTTTGAAAGATTCCGTATGTCAAGTGAGAAAAAACATGTTGTCTGACCTCTTCAGATACGCAAAAAATATACATTCAGTGTCCCTCAATAAGTTGGAAGAAGTGAATATTGAAGTTTTTAACATCAATAATGAAGCTCCAGGGGGCAGAGAAAGATGGCCGAATAGGAACAGCTCCAGTCTGCAACTCCCAGCGCGAGCAACACAGAAGACCAGTGATTTCTGCATTTTCAACTGAGGTACTGGGTTCATCTCACTAGGGAGTGCCGGACAATTGGCGCTGGTCAGCTGCTGCAGCCTGACCAGTGAGAGCTGAAGCAGGACGAGGCATCGCCTCACCTGGGAAGCGCAAGGGGGAAGAGAATCCCTTTTCCTAGCCAGGGGAACAGAGACACACAACACCTGGAAAATCGGGTAA
>NW_012104865.1:2091553-2093464 GCF_000951045.1 Mandrillus leucophaeus | reverse complement strand
TAATAATGAAGCTCCAGTTGTTCTTTCATTGACTGATAGTGAAATTGCTAAAATCAAAGTGATCATGATAATAGTGATGAGGAAGATGACATTGTTAACACTGCAAAGAAAAGTGCCTATAATGTGTGATGAGTTTATTGAAGGACTAGAGCAGTATGCCTTTATAAGAGGTTAAGAAATAGTGTCATTTTATAAAATCCAAAAGAGAATTCTAAGACAAAAACTGTTGTTAATGTGGCAGATGAATCTGGAGGACACATTTTAAAAAGCAACCCAGTAGAATGCCTAGACATCCCCAGAAGACTCACTTCCCGATCCTTCAACTCCTTCTGATGTTTCCACTCACCTAAAACAATAAAATACAATGTGTGATAACCTTTTAATCAAAACACAACATTGTAGATAGAGGCTGAAAGCCTGCCATTGTTTGTTGTTAGTGTTGTTTAACAGCTGCTATTCTTGTGATGTTACTGCACTGCTTAGTTACCCTGAACACATTATTTTCTCACTGTATTAATGGTGTGTCTTATTTTTTACTGCTAAGTGCTTATGACATTTATGTGTGGATAAGTGTAATAAAATTATTGCTTATCAGTGGCATAAAAATTCAGAGTCGGGGTAATGGTGATACCAATCAACCACAGATTGTCGACATGGGTGACTGAGATAGTGACACTTTTGCTTTCTGATGGTTCAATGTACACAAACTTTGTTTCATGCAAAAAGCTATTAAAATATTGCATAAAATTCTCTTTAGGCTCTGTGTATAAGATGATTATAAAACATAAATTTAGTTTTTGTTTAAACTTGGGAACCTTTTGCAAAGTACCTCATTATTCATATTTAAATATTTCCAAATCTGAAAAGAAAATCTGAAATTCAAAATGTTCCTGGTCCTAAGCATTTTGGATTAGGGATACTCAGTCCATATAATGCATATATATCAGAATTTGTTACGTAAAAATTTAAGAAGGTAAGTTTTGTAAAGTACTCAATACAGAGCCTAGTGCATAATAAACATTCAAGAATGCCTTAAATAATAACATTATTTTTATTAGCATGGTCAAGACTCAGCCAAATATTAGGTGTAAGTCCTTGGATAAGTCATTTGTCAGCTCTGTGTCTCAGTTTCTTCCTGTATAAGATGGTATTAATAGGAGCAACTGAATTATTTAATAAATGAAAATTTGAAGAGTCATTCCGATTACTTACAGTCTGAGTAACATAAATTCTTCATATTATTTATTAAAGAATTGCTTTCACTAACCTATCTACACATTTGAGAGTCTCTTTCAGTTGTGGAGTCATGTTTGTTTACAGGTGGGTAGAGAAAAGCTGGATAAGCTGATGTTGTGTTTCTGTGTCTTCCAGCCTGTCATATCCCTTTTGTTACTACACTATTCATGCCAAACAGTGATGCCCAGCTCTCATAAACCAACAGGGAAAAAATCCCTGTTAGATGGCCTCCTTACTCATCTCACTCAAACAGTACTTGGTGATAAAGGGGCTTCTGTAATTCTGCATGCTTCCCTGGGGGCAACATTCCTATTTCCACCTGTGTGCAAGTTTGTTTCTACATTTAGAAAGTTGCTTTGTTTGTGATGACAACACTCAGCCAAACACCTGATGGGGCTCAGTTTACAGAATCCAAGCTCCAAATTTAGGTTAGATACAGGGGAGGAACAATGAATGCAGAATCAAGACCAGAAGAAAAAATAATAGTCTAAATTTTATATAAAAATTTTCTTCAGAAATGTTCGGACCAATTTATACAATTGAATTCAGATAAACATTATGTTGATAACTTTTCTTAAGCACATTTCACTTTAAAATTATAATCATATTAATATTTGCTCTCAACAAAAATACTGTAGGATGGATGTTATTGATCCCATTGTGCATCTGAAGAAA
>NW_012104865.1:2088742-2091503 GCF_000951045.1 Mandrillus leucophaeus | reverse complement strand
AAGTCATTTGTCAGCTCTGTGTCTCAGTTTCTTCCTGTATAAGATGGTATTAATAGGAGCAACTGAATTATTTAATAAATGAAAATTTGAAGAGTCATTCCGATTACTTACAGTCTGAGTAACATAAATTCTTCATATTATTTATTAAAGAATTGCTTTCACTAACCTATCTACACATTTGAGAGTCTCTTTCAGTTGTGGAGTCATGTTTGTTTACAGGTGGGTAGAGAAAAGCTGGATAAGCTGATGTTGTGTTTCTGTGTCTTCCAGCCTGTCATATCCCTTTTGTTACTACACTATTCATGCCAAACAGTGATGCCCAGCTCTCATAAACCAACAGGGAAAAAATCTCTGTTAGATGGCCTCCTTACTCATCTCACTCAAACAGTACTTGGTGATAAAGGGGCTTCTGTAATTCTGCATGCTTCCCTGGGGGCAACATTCCTATTTCCACCTGTGTGCAAGTTTGTTTCTACATTTAGAAAGCTGCTTTGTTTGTGATGACAACACTCAGCCAAACACCTGATGGGGCTCAGTTTACAGAATCCAAGCTCCAAATTTAGGTTAGATACAGGGGAGGAACAATGAATGCAGAATCAAGACCAGAAGAAAAAATAATAGTCTAAATTTTATATACAAATTTTCTTCAGAAATGTTCGGACCAATTTATACAATTGAATTCAGATAAACATTATGTTGATAACTTTTCTTAAGCACATTTCACTTTAAAATTATAATCATATTAATATTTGCTCTCAATAAAAATACTGTAGGATGGATGTTATTGATCCCATTGTGCATCTGAAGAAACAAAAGCTAAGTTTAATAGTTTAGAAAAAGTAAGACACAAGAAGAGAGAATATCGGGACTTAAACCTGTGCCCAATTTCATCACCCAAACAGCAGGTGGATGTGTCAATATGCATTCAATCTCTTTCCAAACGTTAAACATGTAAGTTGTTTCTAATATCTTGCTATTAAAAGTAATGACACAATGAATAGATCAGTGCATTAATCTTTGTCGGAAATTTTATTGCCTCTAGATAGATAGAATACTAGGAAGAGTATTCTAGTCCAAAAGCGTATGTAATATTTTTAAAGATTTTTTTTAGTACATGAGATGAAATTGCTTCCCAGAAAAGCACAGGAATGAGTGCCAAATTTGTGTATTTTCACCCACATTATCATTCTTGAATCTTTGAGAATTCAATAGGTAATATAAAGTGTTAATGTACATAATTAACATAATAATGAGATTGAAAACTATTGTTTCTTAGCCATTTATATTTCTTCTATGAATTTTTCTACTAGTATTTTTAAATTGGAGATGTTAGAATTTTAGCAATTGATTTGTGGGCACTCTTCATATATTAAAACATCTTTTTGACTCTGACATATGACTGCATTTCCCTTGGTTAATTTTTGCTTTTAAATTTGTTTATGGTGGTTTTTTTGTTTTTAGTAGGTAATTATGCCCAATACATATAATAAAATTTACATTTTCCCATTATAAATTATCTTACTATTTCTGACTTTTCTCCTTACCCTTAATCACATACACATGTTTACTTTTGAGCCCATCTAACCCTTTTGCAGTTTTATACCTCACATATAATTTTTCAAACTTCTTGGTATTACTATAGAATAATAAGGTTAGGATATAACTTTATCTTGTCTCAGAAAGCTAAAAATTTTAACTATTTTAACTATGTTATATGTAGATCTTCTCTTGTTACTTTTTATTAGACCTTTTAAACCTCTAATAGGTATTATCCTGTCCTTTTCATTTTGCATTTTTGTACTATTTTTGTAAATGTTAGCATTATTTTAGTTTCCATCTATTGTCTGTGAAGAAAGTGATGATCCTATAAAGATAGATGGTGAACTGCATCATAGAGTTGATACGTGGTGTGGTGGAGACTGGATTAAATTCAAGTTTTCAAGCTCTACATGCTGTATAGTTATCATCATGCTGATCTTGCCTGTTTTATTTTTCCTCCTTTTTTTCTCTTCCTCTTAGTTCAGATAACAGATTTTTTTCTTACATTTTAGTGATAACACATAGTAAATGCTGTCTGACATCTTCTTACATCTCCAGTGGTGCTACATTTCATGAGTAAACTTTCCGGTATATTTTTAAGGCAATGTCCCCATTATGTTTGTGTAGTCTTTTCATTAGCCTAAGGCCACTTCCACGTCTCAATACCCCTGCCAGTTTCCTTACTCTGGAATAATGAGTGCTCTATTCTAGTAGTTTGCTGTTCAGCACAGATAAGATGTGTGTTTTCTCCCCTGGAGTTTCTCACGGTACACCTGGATGCTTCCAGAACACTCCTCTCGGATCTTCAGCTTGAGGACAGTTCAATGTGCAAAGTCTTTGCCAAATTTCCATTTACTGGCAGCCTTTAGCTAATGTGGTTCTGCAAGATTAAGGAATGATCTCTTATCCTTCTCATTTTGGCCTGTTCTTTCAGTTCTGAAGGGTGGAATTTTTTCCCCTGAACATTTGGAAATAAACGATATTTTATTTGCCAGCCTCAGAATCACTGCCCCAGTTTACAGTGGCGTTCCTATCCCAGGGCTGGCTTCCTTATTTGGAAATGTTCTCACCGGGGCAAGCTACATTACTGAATGCTTAGCCTCCAGGTCAAATGCTAAAAGTACAGAGGGGGCTAGTAATGACATGAAACTGAAGAAAGCAGGTTCACAGTTTTGGTGCAGATCCTATCTTTCTGGGGTCACTGTACAGTGGGACTGTACCC
>NW_012104865.1:2059973-2088692 GCF_000951045.1 Mandrillus leucophaeus | reverse complement strand
TTAGCAATTGATTTGTGGGCACTCTTCATATATTAAAACATCTTTTTGACTCTGACATATGACTGCATTTCCCTTGGTTAATTTTTGCTTTTAAATTTGTTTATGGTGTTTTTTTTGTTTTTAGTAGGTAATTATGCCCAATACATATAATAAAATTTACATTTTCCCATTATAAATTATCTTACTATTTCTGACTTTTCTCCTTACCCTTAATCACATACACATGTTTACTTTTGAGCCCATCTAACCCTTTTGCAGTTTTATACCTCACATATAATTTTTCAAACTTCTTGGTATTACTATAGAATAATAAGGTTAGGATATAACTTTATCTTGTCTCAGAAAGCTAAAAATTTTAACTATTTTAACTATGTTATATGTAGATCTTCTCTTGTTACTTTTTATTAGACCTTTTAAACCTCTAATAGGTATTATCCTGTCCTTTTCATTTTGCATTTTTGTACTATTTTTGTAAATGTTAGCATTATTTTAGTTTCCATCTATTGTCTGTGAAGAAAGTGATGATCCTATAAAGATAGATGGTGAACTGCATCATAGAGTTGATACGTGGTGTGGTGGAGACTGGATTAAATTCAAGTTTTCAAGCTCTACATGCTGTATAGTTATCATCATGCTGATCTTGCCTGTTTTATTTTTCCTCCTTTTTTTCTCTTCCTCTTAGTTCAGATAACAGATTTTTTTCTTACATTTTAGTGATAACACATAGTAAATGCTGTCTGACATCTTCTTACATCTCCAGTGGTGCTACATTTCATGAGTAAACTTTCCGGTATATTTTTAAGGCAATGTCCCCATTATGTTTGTGTAGTCTTTTCATTAGCCTAAGGCCACTTCCACGTCTCAATACCCCTGCCAGTTTCCTTACTCTGGAATAATGAGTGCTCTATTCTAGTAGTTTGCTGTTCAGCACAGATAAGATGTGTGTTTTCTCCCCTGGAGTTTCTCACGGTACACCTGGATGCTTCCAGAACACTCCTCTCGGATCTTCAGCTTGAGGACAGTTCAATGTGCAAAGTCTTTGCCAAATTTCCATTTACTGGCAGCCTTTAGCTAATGTGGTTCTGCAAGATTAAGGAATGATCTCTTATCCTTCTCATTTTGGCCTGTTCTTTCAGTTCTGAAGGGTGGAATTTTTTCCCCTGAACATTTGGAAATAAACGATATTTTATTTGCCAGCCTCAGAATCACTGCCCCAGTTTACAGTGGCGTTCCTATCCCAGGGCTGGCTTCCTTATTTGGAAATGTTCTCACCGGGGCAAGCTACATTACTGAATGCTTAGCCTCCAGGTCAAATGCTAAAAGTACAGAGGGGGCTAGTAATGACATGAAACTGAAGAAAGCAGGTTCACAGTTTTGGTGCAGATCCTATCTTTCTGGGGTCACTGTACAGTGGGACTGTACCCGAACCTTATACTCGTGACCTTCCTATATGACTGTGTTTGGTTTACTTCTCAAAATATGGGGCAGGTCAGAGTATTTTCTGAATCTGGAACATCTGTGTGTAGCAGAGGAAATTATTCCCAGAATGTGACAAATCACAATCAGTACTCTCTCGTCTACAGCCCTGGAGATTTATATGCTTGTGATTTCATGAGTAATTTGAGTACTGGAGGTGAACAAGTCTATCATTGGGAACTGTTAGTCATTGACATAAGACAAAAGCCACAAACTTGTTTAAAAATTCTACTATCACACAAATTTGGAAAATGTATACACTTGTGACACATCACATCCACCCCTCTTCCTGAAAATGCCTGTTTTGTAGCACATGATTTCAGGGAAGTTAATGGAAAAGATCTTTCCATTCCCTCATCTTCAGGCTTTGTACTATTTCTGTATCTCTTTCTCTTTGCAGAAACCAGCACTGTGAAGCAATTGTGAGACACATAATACGTGGTTTTAAGTTGTTTCTAATTAGATTTTCTTGTCTTACTGTTTTGCTCCATAGTTTCCATCCACTCCTTCTTCACTGCTATGCATTTCTTCATGAAAATCAAGACAAAAGCTACACTAGCTCTGAAAAAGGACTGAATCATTTTGTATTTATTCTTCTACTTCAATTATTTTTAAGAACCATACATAACGAAGTCCAGCGCTTCTTATCTTGGATCAACAACTATTTGTTCAAGAGTATTTTCTACTTTGTTTCTTCCTCCTCACTCAAACACCATTGTGCAATTACCAAAAAAGACAATTTCTCGTAACTTACAGGGCAAATTGTTACAGGTAGTTTCAAAGACTTGCCCATAGCTATAAACATGATACATCAGTGGTAGAGGCCAAAGTGGATATAAGGATGTTAATCTTACGTGCTTATAGTTTAAAATTCTAATATACCCACTGTCTTATTGGGGGTTACTATTATTCATAAATAATAATTATAAACTAATATGACATGTATTTTTGATAAACTATGATACCATATAAATTCTTCATAAAGCTAATAAAATGTTACCTTGATTATATTCACTTTTATAAAAATTAAGAGGAGTAATTGAGACAATAAATATAAAGTGGTTAGCAGTGCCTGGCACATAGTAAGTGCTAAATAAGACTTCATTATCATTATTTATTAAGTGGCTAATAGATGCCAACTGAGCTGCTCTTCACTTCACAGCTAAGGAAACCTTTATAGCAAATCATTTAATTATCTAAATTTCTTTTTGGCTTTTATATATTCCTTGTGTCTATTTTATCTACCCAGTATCATTTCATTTCCAGTATAATTCAAATTGCAGTATATCATTAAGTCATTTAGAGTTTACATATTAGAGAGTGCTGGGTTTTTCTTAATCTATTTAATTTCCTCTAGTTGTATGCTTCACTGAAATGGCCAGGTCCAGAATTCTATTGTTCAAAAACAAACAACAAAAAAAACACACTCTCATAAGTCTACTTGTGACTGTTTAAAAAAAGTTGCTTAAAAAAAGTTTAAAACTAAAGAAAAAATACTTTTAAAATGTTTTTTATGCTCTAATACTTTTTACGTAGTGAGTATTTAAGAAGGAACCCTGTGATTGAAAATAAGCAACTACAAAAGGAAGACAGGCAGTTACACAGAAGACTGCTGCAGGACGGGTCAGGAAGGCAGACAGACACAGTCACTACAGGAGCAAAATCCTCTTCAGGTCAATACATATGACCAGGGGTAACATGTCGGGGAGATCTGTATGTTTAAAATGAAAGACAGTAATAATCCATTTCATAGACATGGTAAGGGTTTTGTCATTGCTGTCGTCGTTTTATAATGAAGAGTTCCTAACAAGTTACCTATAGAAAACTATTGAGCTGTGTCTCTCTTAGCAGCCTAGGGTGAAACTGATCACCACAGTGATGTTTACTTTGTATTCACAGATGTCCTATTTAGGGTTGTGGTTGGGATGCCCAGAAACAGATCCTTTTCTTCATTATCTTCAAAGACAGGGCTTTCTGATACTATGTTCCTTGCTTACAGGATGGCAGCAGTAGTTAATCCTCTCATTTTTCCGAAGTTAGGCTTCTGCTCCTTCTGGGTGATTGTCATGTTGGTCCCTGTTCTTCCTTTGTTCCAGGTAAATAATTGGGAAATGAGAAGAAATTGAACATATGTGGTCTTTTTTATCATCATTCTGGGCTTTCCGTCTACTCAATGTCCTCTTCTGCCCCAGTATAAAGCAAAGCCCAAGTCAGAAGAGGTATTATATCTGGACAGGAAGTGAGAAAAACCAGAGCAGCATAATGTGTAGGATTTGGCATATTCCTTGAGGGGAAGCAGAGGCCCAGTTTTCTTTGAGAAGGAAAGGCTGAACCAGCTAGGAACACCTACTTTCTGCGTCGTCTGGCTGCCTGCGAAATGCAGATGGAAAAGCTTGAGTACGTTCAGGAAGAAGCAGCTTCTCCCCAGGTATCCACGCTTACCTGTAGTTAATCAGTCTTTCTTCAGTACCTCATGTTTCTATTTTCCTGCTCCATCTTGTGTCCCTCTGTAAAGAGATTCTCAGTTATCTGTAGTTTAAACCCACTAAGGTGTGATCTGATAGTGTTTTAAGGGAAAGGTTTTCAGAGTAGGCGTGTGTGACAAGAGGCTAAGAGAGAACTTGAAGCTACTTAAACACGTTATGTTTAATTAGGACTGCCACTGGTTACTTATTAAAGAAACTTGCCTATCTAGTTTAACCAAATAGTGGTATAGGTTTAATTGTACCATCTAATATAGTGACCACTAGCCACATGTGACTAATTAAATTTAAAAATACATTAAGCATTTATTCCTCAGTCTCACTAGCTGCATTTCAACTGCTCTGTATGTGGCTAGTGGCTACTGTATCGGGTGGCACACAGTATTGCAGGAAGTTGCGATGAGCAACATTAGATGTGGGCAGTCACATGCTGGTGACACTCAGGGTCCTTTTAGATTCTCACCAGGTTATTCATTACGTACAGGTGTCCCAGAATCCTCAGCTCAAAGTGACTGTTCCTTTTCCAGGCCTCATGTCAATGCTCCAGGCAACAGAGGGGGAAAGAACAAGAAAGAACTGATGACAGTTCATTCTCTTCCCACTTTCTGTTTTTCAGAAAAATAACAACTTATTCAGAATTCCCAACTGTTAAATTACTTCTTATAGCACATGAAACGAAAATCAGTTGCATGGCCTTCCCTGACTGGGAGAAGGACTGGGGTTAAGTGAATATTTTTAATCGGCACATGGCTACTACAAACAAAGTCAGAGTTATGTTGGAAGACAGAAGGGAAGAATCAAAACTGAGGAGGTAACATCAGAATCTGAAACACATGGGATACCTTTTTTATAGCATCAATTGTATTCAATTTAAAATATGTGCTTTGAATTTTTGGTAAGTAAATTTTAAGTAACTGAAAATGGTGCATATTTAAAGAAACACGGATGTGCTGTACAGTAGAATATTTCCAAATTACAAATTTTTGGTAAAACATGATGATACAAAGAAATGTTGTCCCTTGGCAGGGCCAGTTTAATATATACCTCCACGTACTGTTGGGGTACTTAGCCTTCTTTTGCCACTAGGGGGATTTGGGTTTAATAGTTTGAAGGAAAGAAACATACATTAGGTGCTTCTTTTATCAGCACAGTTCTCATTGTCATGGGAGGCTCTAGGCAACTGATACGTCTTCAGGGTCTCAAGGAATAATGAGATGTCTCACACTGTTAGAGCGGAGAAGATTTTGGTTGTTTGGGATCACGTGAGTTTTACAGCTTTTTGCAATCCCTCAGATAAGCCCAAAACAACTGTGTATAAAAGGTATATTAGTGCCTCATCTGCCTTACACGGCTCTTTAAACTCTTCCTAAGATCTTTTTAAAATGAAAAACTGGGTTTAGATTTCTTAATGCGATGGTGGTGGAGAGAAAGCATCAATCTAATTTTTCTGCTTTCTAATTTTTCAAAGTATACTTCCAAAATGTGAATATCCACTTACAAGTGAGTTTGCTTTGAAAGTGCTATGGTATATTTGTTCTATGGTAGGATTCTTTGGCAGTGGGGACTCCTTAATGACCATAGACATAGGCTTACTGTAGCACAGGGGTGGCCCCTCAAGAAAGGTTTTAGTAGAGGTGAGCTATGATTTTGCAGAATAAATGACCAATAATAGTGTATCAATTTTCCATAATTTCCCTGACCTTCTCTCACACATCCCAATATTGTTAATAAGACAAAATGGGATTTTGGTACATCTTGATTCTTTGATGCATCCATCCTAAAATTTGCAAATCAGCCACAAATATTAGAGAACAGAAGTAGCCTTACAATTTTTCTTTGTGGGTAATTTTTTAAAATCTTTAATCGTTTAAAATATGTAATGTTTAACATTCCTCCAGATATACCATTGTGCTTTATAGCTTGGACATACTCTTATGTGTTTATGTGTTACTATGATCATAACCCTTCATGAAAGCAAGAAAAATAAAATAAAATAAACTCTATTCTTCCCTATACAATTGCTTATAAAGCCAGATTAATACCAGAGCATAGATAAACACAGCCAAATGTAAATTTTCACATAGAGTCCACGGCAACAAGTGAATAAATTGATATGCCTATGTCTTGGACACAGAAAACCAAGGCAGCAGACTTTATATTTGGTTTTACTGGAATGACAAGATTGGAAAGAAATGTAAAAGATTATTAAATTAATTTTTTGAAACTTTTAAAACCAAACTATATTGTACATATAAAAGAAAGCAAGTCATACTGTACTGCCTGATTTACTATTAAAAAGTAAACACATTTTTATAGCTACTACCTGTATCAGAACATAAGACAGACCCGGCATCTCAAGAAGCCTCCCTTATGCCTCCTCCCAGTGTTGCCTCTCCACAGGTAATTACTATTCTGAATTGCATAATCATGAACTAGGTTTGTCAAATTTTTGCATTTTATAGGAATGGACTCATATGGTACCTCTTGTTTTGTGAGTGAATTCTTTCGATCAACATAGCGCATCTGAAATTTATCAATGTGGTATGCAGCACTGATGCAGGATATTTCTTCTTGGTCACTGTGCAAGTCAGAAACCCCTGGTCAGTGATGCCCTGCCCAGGCCTCACTCGGCCATGCTGGCGTGCCCCAGCTTACCTGTGTTATAGCTTGTATCCACGTTTGGCGGTTCCTGAACTCTTGTACTGTGCCCAAGAAGAATGAGGATATGCTGGACACTGAAGGGTGAGGAGGGCCGAGAAAAATTTTATTGAGTGACAGAACAGCTCTCAGCAGAGAGGGGATGCAGCAGGGTCAGGGAGGGGATCCCCTACTCAAAGATGGGAAAGTCCTCCTCTATGGCTGGGTCTGGGGTATTTCATGGACTCAGAATGGTGTGTGTGTGTGTGTGTGTGTGTGTGTGTGTGTGTGTGTGTGTGCTGATTGGTTTGTGAGTATGCAAAAAGGGTTAAAGCGAATAAACCACTCAAAGCTGTACATGACAGTGTAGAAAAACAATTAGGAAAGAGTAGGTATATGTAAAATAGGTGAAGGGTGGAGATCAATCAGAGGAAAGAGGAGGACAAGTTCTCAATTCAGTCCAAGGGTTTAACTTGTAGCTTGGTTTTCAGGCTTTAAACTGTCTTCCGCTTGGCGGTGAGGTTTCACTGGGGACCCGCCCCTATCTGCTTAGGCATTTGGCTGCCTCCTGTCACTGTCAGCAGTGATTTGTTCCTCTTCATTGATGTGCAGTTTTCCATTTTAAGGATGTAACACTGTTTACCTATTCTACTGCTGATGGTTATTTGAGTTGTTTCCAATTTAGAGTGCTTGTGAAGAGTGCTGCTTTGAATATGTAGCATTAATCTCATATTAAAATTCTGTTCACTTTTTAATTACATATATATACCTCAGAGTGGAACAGAGGAAATGCAAAGTATAACTGACTAGAGTCAGCTTGTTAGATACTGCTAGTTTTCCAAGGAGATTGTAACAGTTTATGCATCATGATCAATGTTTGAGGCTTGAAGTTGTATTCCTTGTCCTCACCAACAGTTTGCATTGTTGGCTATCTAAGGCATGCTTTTGAGCGCAGGATAGTATCTCACTGTTGGTCTTTAATTTGCTTTTCCCTTATCACTTGGAATATGCAACACCTCTTCATATTCCTAAAGACCATTTGGAATTTCCTCTTTTGTGGAGAGTTTGTCATTAGTCTGTTTTCCTAAAAGGGTCATCTATCTTTTTCTTGTTCTTTTTTTTTTTTTTTTTCTTGAATTTTCAAGTATTTAGAATGACAGCTATCTTTTAGATGTAAGTATTACAAATATCATCTATCTGAAGCTTGGCTTTATACTCTTTAAATATTTTTTATAAATAAATGTTATTAAAATTTTATTGAAAATGTGGAAACATTGCTACCATGCAGCAGAACTTAATAAAGATTCTTGTAAGAAATTTTTGTATCTCATTCATCAATATTTCTGAGTTTTTTTGTTCTGTTTTTGTTTTTATTTTTTGTTTAACCAATCTGTGCCCATAAGTTTCTATAAGTCCGTCCTATAAATTCATTTTTCTCTCCTGTTCAAATGCTTAAACATCTTTGTTTTCAGATAATTATTTTATTTGTGAGTTAAAATAGCTTATTTGTAATATAAAAATATTTACTGTTTCAAGCTTCAATAAGGAACATGCTTTATTTGCTGAGCCGGGCGATAAGAATGAGGAAATTTGCAAGACTCTAGAGGTCAATGGGTAACTGAATTATGTTATAAAAAGAAACCATGAAATAAAGAAACCTGGCTCACAGATTCTAGAGTTTGAAAAGCTGTAGCTTTAAATTTTGGAGGTTTAGGGGAAAAGAATGGAACAGAAGGTGCTTAGATTTTTATTAATTTCTGCTGTGTGGCTACAATAAATTTCTCAATAAAGTCTACATTGCAAGCTGTTGCTTCCTAAAATTGTGTCTAATTTAGGGGAAAATATGCAAAAAATTCTGAAGATGACTCATGATGGACACAAGTAAGTGCAAAGGTTATCATGAGGACCCCATCATATCTGTGAAATCCACAATTCTAACATATCTACACAGTGCAATTTTCAGTTGCATTTTCAGTTAATTATAGAAAAATCATTTATTATTCTTTGTGATATCATACTTTACAAAGAAAAGTTAGCCCAATTATTTTAACTATGTTTTCTAACTTTAATAACATTTTATTTAAATTTTCTATGTGCCTTTTATTTCAGAAGTTGATATAGTCTTGCAGCAATATGTTTATTAGAATAAATAAAGTGATATCATATTTTCAACATGCTGTAATTCTCTAAATTGTGGCCATGTAAGAATTATGCCAGAATATATCCAAACTGGGTTAGTCTTTTTTTCTCTTTTTGCTACAACAAACTCATGTTATTGTTTAGATTTACATTAATAATAGAGATAGTAAATTGCCATCTTGTGTTTACAAAGTAGGTTTTGTTTTATTTGACATATTTTAGCCATGTCCTTGGTTTTTCCTCTCACTAATGTAATTTGGCTGGGGGAATCTAGTTTTTACTGTTTCCAG
Organism: Mandrillus leucophaeus; assembly: GCF_000951045.1. Lineage (NCBI taxonomy): Eukaryota > Metazoa > Chordata > Mammalia > Primates > Cercopithecidae > Mandrillus > Mandrillus leucophaeus. Next base: position 2,079,667 of record NW_012104865.1, on the reverse strand, counting down.
AAAAATGAATACTGGTAAGAATTGATAGTAATATTGATAATTGCCTGCCTTAAATATTGTCATGTATTACTGAAAAAAAAGAATACTGCACCCTCAGAAGGATACTACTGGTGCTATTACTTACATTCAAAAACTGTATTTATTGCCGTATACCACTAGATTTTCTTCTCCTGCTTCATTCTCTGTTTTCTCTCCTGTAGTATTAGAAAGTAATAAAATTCACTAAACTACTATTCTTGACAAACTAATCCTGCCCTGACAAAAGAAAGACCTTAGATTAAAATTTCTATAAAAAGAATTTCAAGACTTCTACAATTTTGACTGCATGCAAAATTCACGTAATATTTACATTCACAAAGGTCGTCCACGTTGTTATTATCATAAGTGAGAACTGATCTAATTAGAAAGAGTGCCAATGCCCCTGCAGATGGAAGAGGGGTAAGATGATTGACACAGAGATTTTGAGTGTCAAAAGTAGAGTGCTGATGTCATACTTTGTTTAGACTTTCAACAAAGATTTTCAAAATCAAGAACTTTAGATGTTGTTAATTCAGATATTTTGTAAAGTGACAGATAACTTATTCTATGTGGGATCTTCTAACCAAAAAATTAATTTTTGCTTTTGGCTGGCTATCAAGGGCTGATTAGGTAGTATAGAAGTGGAATAATAAAGGAGTTATTTTTTAAATAGAGGAATTTTTGTCTACCACGTTCCAGCAGGAAAAAGAAAAAGAGGCCAGGCACAGTGGCTCACGCCTGTAATCCCAGAACTCTGGGAGGCCGAGGGGGGCGGATCATGAGGTCAGGAGTTCAAGAACAGCCTGTACAGCATTGTGAAACCCTGTCTCTATTAAAAATACAAAAAACAAAAAAATTAGCCGGGCGCAGTGGTGCGTGCCTGTAATCCCAGTTACTCAGGAGACTGAGGCAGGAAAATTGCTAGAACCTGGGAGTTGGCGGTTGCAGTGGGCCAAAATGCCGTCACTGACTCCCAGGATAGAGCCACCGCACTCCAGCCTGAGCAACTGAGCAAGATTCGGTTAGAAAAGAAAAGAAAAGAAAAGAAAAGAAAAGAAAAGAAAAGAAAAGAAAAGAAAAGAAAAGGAAAATTCTACCCTATCGCAAGTGGGATTACGAATTTTTTTTTCCTAATGAATTACACAGGAAATCAGGCACAATGTTCTATAAACATGTAGGAAATGTGTATTGAGCACCTCTAGTATATAGTATGAACCTAGGACTTCTGGGAAATTCTTTATATATACTGCCTTCCATGTGTCTATGGAAAAACAAAAAACAACAACAACAACAAAAAAAAACAGCCTAAAATTCCCGGTAAGCATTGGTATCTCCTGTTGGAAAAGTTATTCTGCATTCATGAAAGATGGCTTCTAGATTTTTTTACTTCTTCCATTAGCCTGGAGAGAATGTTAATGATTAGGTGACAGTTATCTTTGTTCTTATTTCTCCTCAATTTCCTTATAAATTGGTATCTAAATTCAGCAGGCTTATTGTCATTATTACTTTTTCTGTATATTTTACTGAATTACGAGAAATGTGTCCCAGAAGAGCAGTGTGTGGTGTGCCCAGTTCTGCTGAACGTTTTTCCTGCCATCTGCCTAGATTCTTGTTTTTGCTTCTCCTACCCTGCTCTAATAATCAAGCAAATCAAGCAAACAGAGAAAGCAGCAGCAAACTCGGTAATTTTTCTTTCATCCTCTTGTTGATAATGTTTATTTTGACATCAGATATCATCAACACTAATACAGATTACAAGGAGGCAGCATGTTGTGCTGTGGGGAGAAAGGGCTTTGTAGCCAAGGGTTTGAATACTGGCTTTGCCACTTACTCAGGAATGTGGAATTAAATAAGTCATACATTTCTCTGTGACTTAGTTTCCCTTACATAAGATAATGATAACAATACTTAGCATAAGGTGCCGTGTAATTAGAGATAATGTTGTTAGAATGTAGCAGGCATGATTTAATTGATAGCTAGAAATCAAAAGAAAAATCTACAATCTCTTTCCTTAAGTAGCTTGGTATATTATGGGAGATATATGGAACAAAGAAAATAGTTCAATATATTAATATAGTGTTTAATTTTTCCAAATGATTGATCAGGATAATCAGTGCTAGAGAATTTCAGAAGCCAAGTGAAAGATTTAGTAACATTCATAAACTAGTGCCCTTTGCTCAGCCAAAAGCACCACAGTGAAATAATTGTCTTAGGCAGTTCCCCTTAACAGCAGTTGCTCCAATACACTAGGAGTGGCTATTGGAGGTTAGAAAGCTATTGCAAAAATTTAACAACATGTTAAAGGCTGGAATTGTACAGACAGATAATGCTGTTCACGTTGGAATTAAAAGCACTTAAGGACTGAAGGGAGCGAGCAGCACAAATAGGTAATTCGCTCACCAAATGTTAAACAGAGATAAGCATAATTTTCTTCCATAGATAGATAGGTAGCATCATTGATTTGAAATAAATTAAATTGCATTGAGCTACTTATTAATCCAGAAAAAAACCAATTGGAGCTATGAATAAGAATCTTTCCACATTATTTCCCTAGCCACTTCACACCCTGGTACTAGTGTTGAATTTAATAAAACAGGACCAAAGAAGCTGTGGCAATTGAAGCATGTAGCTTAGCTACAGAGCTCAGAAAGGGTATACACAGCTTTATCCAGGCTGTTTCACAAGGGATATGTAATATCCACAGAAAGAACCTCAGGATTTGCTCCCTTCTAACAACCTAGCCCTCCCCTCACTCAAGGCCTCCTACATTCACAGATATAGAAAAGATATATATTCTAACACCCAACAGAGTAAAAATAATAACTGTATTATTCTATATTTGCATAATACTTTATAGTTGTCAAAGTGCAGTGATACATATTTTCAGTAAGTTTTATTGGCTACCTTTCCTATATTTCCAAATATATATTTTAAATATGTATTTCATTTTCGCAAAAGTTGCAATCTCCGTGTATTAAATTGAAAAAAAGAGGCCAGGTGCAGTGGCTCACGCCTGTAATCCCAGCACTTTGGGAGGCCGAGGTGGGAGGATCACCTGAGGTCGAGAGTTCGAGACCAGCCTGACCGACATGGAGAAACCCCATCTGTACTAAAAATACAAAGTTATTTGGGCATGGTGGCGCATGCCTGTAATCCCAGCTACTTGGGAGGCTGAAGAAGGAGGATCGCCTGAACCCAGGAAGTGGAGTTTGCGGTGAGCCTATCTCGCCCCCCATTGCACTCCAGCCTGGGCAACAAGAGTGGAAAAAAAAAGGAAAAAGAACTTTAGATGTCACTATTGTCAAATCATTTTAAAGATATTAGATGAATGATGGAAATACAGAAAGGGTGGTCAGAGTAATTCTATCTTTTGGCAATACTTTGTTTAAAGAACGAAAATGAAGTATTTGACATAGAGCCTTGAAGGTTCTGGGCAATAAGTAAAAACAGTAAATATGTCCTCAATTTGGCCTCTTGAATGCATCAGTTTAGTATTAATATGGTTATATAAGTCTTCACAGAAAGGGGTTGGAGTTTTCCAGAACTCTAAACTCAAACATTGAGAATAAAAAGTATTATCTAAGTATTAAAAGTGACCCTTACATGGCATTCGAGGACATATGCCCAAGTCAGCAAAAGTGAACTGCTCATTATCAACTCTAATAAATATGAGCCCTGCAAGTCACAATCTATCCCCCAGTGGTCCTGACAAGCATATAAATAATTGTAAATCATATGTGGATTTTTCAGTTCTTCTATTATGAGAAATCAGTGGTAAAACATAATAGACCCAAAACAAGTTAGCTAGTAGGAGAGCCTTTTAGTGTATGTGTGGCAGAGGATGTAAGAGAAGTAAAAGCATCAAAGCATATAGTATAGATAGAAAGTTCAGAGATAAAAAAGCTCTGAAAATCAGTTTTTAAGTCTTCTAAAAGCACATACATTCCAAAGCAACGATTTTTGAACATTCAGTTAATACTATGTTTTCTGAGAATTTAAACTTCCTATTGGGGAGGGCACAGAAATAATTAATTAGAGACTAGTCATGCAATCTCTATCTTTTGTTCTATTCAAATAAGTAAATTTACTTTAAAGTCTACATGAGACGATGCTCAAGAATATTTTAATATGACAATATAATAATAATGCTTAACATATTATTAAAATGTGAATGCTGTCTAATGTACATATTTTTCATATGTTAAGCAAGATCATAGCAGAATCTGGAAATTTTAAAGTACCAATTTACCAAGTAAATCTTGCCATATTTAGTGTAAGAATTAACAGTTATCTTTTATTTCAAAATGAAAAATCATGAACAGAAATGATTGTTCATGAAAAATCATGAACAAAAATATCCAGTTCATGAAAAACACTGGATATGACACCGTATCAGTAAGCATAATTCAAGACTCTCTTTTAAAAAAAAACCCAAGAAATATCGGTACTCTGTTTAAGGGTAAAGTCAGAGAATATGGTTTTAGGAAAGCCAAAGGAAGAGAGTTGTGAGAAACAGTATTTAATAAGTGTCAAATGTTTCTGGGAGCTTAGTTTAGAGGCAGTCTGTGAGGTGCCCATTTGGTTTAGCATCATGAAGTTCAAGGATGGGCTTGATTAGAAAGTGTTGATGTGAATTATGGAATGAGAGGGAGCAGATGAAATGGACATATTACAGGTAGTATGTCAGTAAGACTGTCTATAAATGGGAAGATATAGAGTAGTAATTGGTAGAGTATATGGATGGTAGGAGGGTCTTAAAAAGATGGATAAGACTTGAGTACATTTACATATTTGCAATAATGGGGCAAAAGAAGAGGAGAGGTTGATAATAAAAATAGAGGTTGAGAAAAATCAACAAATCAGAAAGAGAGTTCCAGAGAATAGGCATATATGTGAAGCCTATGTGATACTCAATTGCAAATACTCTGTAAAGAATATATTTGTACATGTGTGAAGCAAACTAAAGTGAATGAGAACCAACAGGAAAAAAAAAAAACTTATTAAGAGGGAATAAAATAATAAGTTATGAAGGCAAACCTTCAGTAATTTGAAGTGAATTTCATTATAAAATGCATTAAATAAATGAGAAGTTGATCATGGTTGTAATGGGTTTTAAGTTTTATGAAATGCTGCTATAATTAGGTCAGAATTTTCAAGTAGAATTTGAGTGATCATCGTTGGAGGTACAAAATATTCATGGAACCTGTAACCAAGATGTTATTAAAGTGTTCAGATAAATATAATTCTGGCACAAAATAATAAGCTTTCATTTATAATTCTGAATCTCTATAAAATTTGCACCCAAGTGTTTTTATAGAATCTAATATTCTAATAATTTTTACAGTTTCTGAATGAGAAGTTTTGAAAGTCAACTTAGCTTGAATTTGTTTTATGTTTGAAAACTCATAAAACTGGATATATAGATATGAAATGAAAAATTAATCTGTTTAAAAACTTTTATTCCATTCTGTCATTACTTCATCTTTTATACAGCAGTGTAACTGAATAAAGGTTTAGTTTATTGTCTATAGTTGTCTGTGTCATTCTGTCTGTCCATTACTTACTCCTACTACTGAAGTCAATCTGTTTATATGCTACGGCTGATAAAAGCAAGGTTTCTTTATTATTAAGGTACATAATGTGGTGACTCTAGTGAAAACCTAAAAACAGAAAATGCTCTATATTCTATTTTAGAAACGTGACATATTAGACAGGCGTGGTGGCAAACGCCCGCCTGTAAGTCCAGCTACTCAGGAGGCTGAGGCAGGAGAAGTGCTTGAACCTGGGAGGCAGAGGTTGTGATGAGCTGATTGAGCCACTGCACTCCAGCCTGGGTGATGGAGAAGTTAAAAAACAAAAAAAGAAGTGTTACTTTTTCATTGTGTAACAATAAAAACATTAATCCATGTCTTTTCATATTAATTGCTTCAAGTGAAACTGAATGAGATACAGCTTTCAGTACATTAACAAGAGAAAAAAATTTCGTAGACTAGCCATCCTATTCTCCATGACTATTGGTGATATATTCTGTTTAAAGGTATTATTTACCTAATATGTTGAAACATTTTTAATGAAAGAGTTCACTTCTGTTTAGATAGAATCACAATAATTTAACTTATGTTTACAGTTATATAGATATAACCATACAATATGGTTCACTTCATAGTTGTGAAAAACAGTGTGGACAGAAACTAATATTTTTCTAATGCAGTGAAAGAATGGATGTGAAGGATACTATATCCACACACATATTAAGAATAAGAGATGGCTTTTGAATTTATACATGTCTTTTAATTAAACTGAAATATTTTAATGTGTTATTTCAGTTTAATTGCTAAAAATAACTCCAAAAAGTGACAAAAACTAAAGGAGCATAATTTTTTCTTTGTTTTAGTTATTTTCTTGTATACTAATTATCCATGTGTGCAGACTGTTTGTAAACTGTAAAGCCCTATACAAATATATTTTTATTGATTTTTCTAGATCACTAAGTGATTCTATTTATCAAAACTTGTGACAATTCGGAGAGCAAACATATGAGATGGGTTTTATAAAACTGTAAAATTTTATTTTGATTTGTCATAAAGTTTGATAGTGATACGCCTACACATCCCAGCCCCAAAGCCTTTTTGTGAGCAAATATTTCTTTAAAGTTGAAGTAGAATATTCTAACAAAAATTGCTAATTAAACAACTTGATGGTTTTATTACCCTTATAATAGACCAGGTGCTATGTAAAATATGAATTGTAGCTCATCCTTTTTTGGTTCAAAAACATTTAATTTGGTTTTGAAAATCCTAATTACAAAATAACTCAGTGACTTAGCACAGAGCTAAATAATTGTTTTTGTAATGAAACAAAACAAATATTCTCAAAGCATATTTTGTTCATCGTTGCTGACTTGTCATACAATAAAGGTAAAGGCAAAAAAAAGTAACTTGAAAGGTATTTCAGTATGACTTGTTTTACAGAATAATTAATTCTGCCATTCTACACTACATTAAGAAAAATGTCCTATCTTAGATGAACTCGAGTGTAAAGTATACTGGAAATTAATTGGTATAGAGAAGAGCATCTAGCCTAAAGAGGAGATGAGGAATGAAGGGTGCTTGTGAACCGAAAGTGACTGGGAGTGGTGATGACTTCCCCAAAAGGCAGAGCTTATCAACAGGAATTTCTGGTCCATAGAAATGCTTTACACACCAGGCAAGGGTCATTTTCTAGCTCCTAGGGCCATCTAATTCCCTGCAGCACAAGAGCTACTGGTGTCAGGGATCAGGAGCCACTCTAGGAGAATAGAAGCTGAAAATACTAGACAAAGCGTCTGGGCACCAGCCGTGTGGTTAGAGTTTCAGGAAAGAACTCCACCTAAAAAGAGAATTTGAGAGTGCAACAAAGAACTGGAATAGAAGAGACAGAATTTCGGAAGAAGGATGAAGCTCAGAGAGCTCTATGATATTTGGAAATCTCTTCAAAGTACTGGCTCCAAAATATGCCTTGATAAGACTGATTCCAGAGTCTACATTGCTGATTTCCCACATATTTCACTGGAAGAAGTGAAATATACAATGCCTATAACTGAGCTGTGAAAAGTTTTCAAAAACTTTAAAAAACCAGAAATAATTGTACAAAATCTATACTCCAGATTGTGTGTGAATATTTATATGCGTATATGTTTAATATGTAATAAAATACAGAAAAATATAAATAGAATGACGTAAAGTATAAAATCAACAACATAGGGGGTTGAGATCTGTTGGTTCAGAAAGGAAATCAACATCAAAATGACCAAATCTCTATGAAATAGTAATAACCAAAGTCAAAAATCCATGTAGATTTCTGCTCTGGTCAAGATGAAGTTATGACACTAGATGTAACTTACCACCCTAACCAGTAAAAAATAAATATACAAATCTACAAACAATGATATTCGAAACACTGGACATTAATCAAGGAAGCACAAAGATCCCGAAAACTTGAGATAAATAAGATACGTTATCCCCCAACTTATTGCCTTGATAGAGGTTTTGTGCTGTGCTGCACAAAGACAGGGTACTAAATAGTGCCTGGCATGCTCACTAAGTTGAGGTGAATGGAGTCCGGCAGGTCAGACACCCGACAAGAGAGAGTTCTATGGTGGATTCCCCTGGAGTATTCAAGAGAATACTCAGCAGCACATGCCTATGAGGGAATTACCCAAAGCTGGGAAAAGAACTGCACAAAGTGATGGGTAGATTCTTGATAAGCATGACATAAAATACAGGACCTCAAGTAAAGACTGATAAATTTATTTACATAACAACTTAAAATACTCTGTCAAAAAAGGCAAAAGGCAAATAATAAACAAATAAAAATATATGCAGTACATCAGACAAATGAGGGTCAGCTTCCTTATTATGCCAAAACTCTCATACAAATTGAGAAAGAGACTAATAACTCAATGGAAAAATTAAAACACTGTAAAACTGCAGATATATGTGTAAAAATGACTATTTCAGGATTGTTTATAACTGAAAATGTTCTGTATTCTAGCAAGAATGAAGCCATTAAATATATTTTGTTACACATATATTTTGTTTCGAGACTATTTTGACCAATCAGAACTGAATAATTTTGAATCCTTTGTTTTCCTAAATCCCAAATATATAGAAATTTATGCAAATGAATGGCTTTGTTCTCGAGACAATATATCAGGATATCATTTAATATATAGAAAAAATAATGGAAATCCATACGTCTTAATATCGGCAGACGAACAAGACAGGTTATTGTGGAAATAAGTCAGAATTGTAGAATAATAAAATATGATCCTACTTTTATAAAATTAAAATAGATGCATTTTATGTTTATGTAATACAAAAAGTAAATAAAGTGATGCACGTCTGTGAAAAGACTTATCTAATGATTAACATAAGAAAATGACATGCCAATGACCAATAAATCTATGAATATATAGTTATGTTAAATGACACATTAAAAAAAGTTGAAAACATCAGTGTGGACAACTGCTAAGTAAAACAGAAACTCTCAAATACTTGGTTTTAATATAACAAGACTGAACACTTTTGGTAATCAATAAGGCAGCAAATATTGAAACTATTTCTTTTTTTTCTTCTTTTTTTGAGACAGAGTCTCACTCTGTCACCCAGACTGGAGTGCAGTGATGTGCTCTCGGCTCACTGCAACCTCTGCCTCCCAGGTTCAAGCAATTCTCCTGCCTCAGCCTCCTAAGTAGCTGGGACTACAAGCCTGTGCCACCACACCCAGCTAATTTTGTATTTTTTAGTAAGAGACAGGGTTTCACCATATTGGCCAGGCTGTGTTTTGAACTCCTGGCCTCAAGTGATCTGTCCTCCTCAGCCTCCCAAAGTGCTAGGATTACAGATGTTAGCCACTACACCCAGCCGAACCTTTTTTTTTTTTTTAACTAGAAATTCTGCTTGTAGAAATCTATTGCATAGACAAGTGAGGAAGAATAGATGCATACAGGTAGCCAGTTCTTACAATAGTCAAATGTGAAATAAAACTGTAAAATAAGACCCCAACCTCTCCAGATCAGAGAGACTCCCTGTTGCTAATAAAAATGCTCTAAATTTAAAAGCAGAACCAGGTAGCAGAGCAGGATCAGAGTCCTGGCATATTCTTGGGTCCCTAGCAAAAGCAGCTCTTGACAAACATTCTGCTTTACCTTTCAGAGTCAGAAGAGTTCCTGTAACCACAGACAAGATAAACTGAGGCCAGAAACACACCTCACTGATCATTTGAAATAAACACCTGACAGCAACTTCTGGTTTGTGGCTTAGAAACAACTCAATTAGGGCTTATTTTGACCAATCAGAATTGAAAGATTTGAATTCTTCATTTGCATAAATTAACCTGGTTAAGCACTTAGGTGAGAACTTTTCCTATTTAAGCCAGACCCTTTCTTTGTTCATTTACATTTTCACTTGTGCTGAAGGCTCTGTCTCCCCCATCTGCAGATTGTTGTTGTTGTTGTTGTTGTTTTTAATGGAAAATAGAGCTCTCCCTTTTCCTTCCACAGATCTCATGGACCTGTGTTAATACCAAAAAAGAAGTCAATGGCCATTCATAAGTGTTGCGGGAAGTCAGGGACCCTGAACGGAGGGACCGTCTGGAGCCACAGCAAAGGAACATAAATTGTGAAGAATTCATGGACATCTATCAGTTACCAAATAATACTTTTATAATTTCTTATGCCTGTCTTTAATCTCTTAATCCTGTTATCTTCATAAACTGAGGATGTACATCACCTCAGGACCACTGTGATAATTGTATTAACTGTACAAATTGATTGTAAAACATGTGTGTTTGAACAATATGAAATCAATGCACCTTGAAAAAGAACAGAATAACAGTGATTTTTGGGGAACAAGGGAAGACAACCATAAGGTCTGACTGCCTGCGGGGTCAGGCAAAAAGAGTCATATTTTTCTTCTTGCAGAGAGCCTGTAAATGGACATGCAAATAGGAGAGATCTCACTAAATTCTTTTCCTAGCAAGGAATATTAATATCAATACCCTGGGAAAAGAATGCATTCCTGGCGGGAGGTCTATAAACAATTGCTCTGGGAGTGTCTGTCTTATGCAGTTGAGATAAGGACTGAGATCCGCCCTGGCCTCCTGCTGAACCCTCAGGCTTACTAGGGTGGGGAAAAACCCCTCCCTGGTAAATTTGTGGTCAGACTGCTTCTCTGCTCTCGAACCCTGTTTTCTGTTGTTTAAGATGTTTATCAAGACAATACGTGCACTGCTGAACATAGACCCTTATTAGTAGTTCAGCTTTTGCCCTTTGCCTTGTGATCTTTGTTGAACCCTTATCAGTTCTGCTTTTGCCCTTTGTCCTGTTCCCTCAGAAGCATGTCACCTTTGTTAGACCCTCATTAGTAGTTCTGCTTTATGCGCTTTGAAGCATATGATCTTTATACCTACTCCCTGTTCTTATACCTCCTCCCTTTTTGAAACCCTTAATAAAAATCTTGCTGGTTTGAGACTCAGGTGGGCATCACAGTCCTACCGATATGTGATGTCACCCCCAGCAGCCCAGCTGTAAAATTCCTCTCTTTATACTGTCTCTTTATTTCTCAGCTGGCTGACACTTAGGGAAAATAGAAAAAACCTACATTGAAGTATTGGGGATGGGTTCCCCAGATACATAAGAAACTACTTTAAAAATTAAGGTTTCAAAATACAATTAATATTCTTCAAGTTTTTAAAATGATGTGGTATAAGGAGAATTATTTGATGACAGTTTGCCTCTCCAGATCCACTCCTGTCTCTCTCCACAAAGTTCTGTGCTACCTAGTCTTGTTCATAAGTTTTCTTGACCTCTGGACCCATAAACTTTCTTGACCTCTGGTTTCCTGTTGAGTGGAAGAGGAAGATGAGCTAGGGTTCTCCACTCCCTGCTGGGTCCCTAAGGTTAGAGTGGGCAGATGATTTTCATTTCCTGTAAAACAGGCCTATCTACACAATTCTCTCTGATGTCAAGGAGCACTACACATTAAGCCATTGTTTTTTAAAATCCATATACATTACCTTCAAAATAAAATATGTGTGCTTATCTATTCCTATGTATCTATCTCCTCTTATGCGTATGAATATACCTATCTATATCTCATTAAATTTCAATTCATTTATTTATGTACATACAACTAAAATAGTACATACATTTACAATTATTTTTAGTTGAATTTCATACATAAATAATGTAACTCTTCCTTGTAGTTAATTGTCAAAAGTCTGAAACTTATATCATCAAATAAAATCACTAAATGTGCTTTATGTTTAGAAAATATATGGTTTTGGTATTTTTAAACAGTGTTTATTTTCTTATGAATATGAAGAAAGATTTCTCTGTATTTGTGAGAAATGTTTTTCTTTTGTGCTATCAAACTGAAGTGATAAGTTTTACCTGGGAAGCTACTATTTTACATGTGTTAAATGAAAGAGTATATTTTATTTATTTCTATTTTACTTACGAAGCTCCAATATTGTTTAATGTAAGTAGCTGATATTCTGAAACACTCTCACTTATTATTTCTCCCCCAAGATTAGAGGCTCCTTTAAAATACTGGAATATGCTTTATATGAAGGACATAACACAAAGTAATAGAAGCTCTTACTAATGCATAAAAAACCTCTTCTAATGTAACCATGGTTTCATCATTGAACATTTCTATTGTTAGTTCCCTATTCTAATGGGGAAATGCAAAACAGCAGGACTTTTTGATATCAAGATAATTTGAATGTCAAATGATAGAATATAATACAAAATGAAGATAACTGAACTTTATGTGAGTATGGGTTAAAAATATTTTTTTATTTACAAAAGGTAATGTAGATTCCTATACCAAAGCAATGCCTCTAATTTAAGGCATTATTTATTTTGAAGAATGAATTACATGATGAAACATTAGGGCAAACTGTCAGTACTGATGCTTAAATGTTGTGATTACAAATATTACAACTATTATTGCTATTCAGGGGCAGAGATCACTTCACTTGACTTCCTTGCTGATAATTTATTGTTAAAATGTGGTATAAAAGGGATAGCTACAATCAATGGACCTGTAATTTGTATATCTGTGATAGATATTTAAGGTTAGGATATTTATTGTTAAAATAACATGGTCCCTAAAATGTGGCATAAAAAGGGTAGCTATATTTAATGGACCTTCAATTTAAATATCTGTGGTAGACATTGTAATGTTGCTATGTACAAAGACAATAAAGAAGGCAAACCAATGGGAAGAATGTCAAAGATTCAAGTTGAATCAATAGCAAGGACATTTTACAATAATGTTTTATTAAGATGAGCTTTAACATTAATAATAGAGTAAAACAAGGGTAAAATTTGGTTTTCTCTCTTTTTATTTCTAACATGATTATTTTAAAGTCCTTTGAAAAGGTTTCATAAGACATGGTAAAAAGCGAAGTAACAAGATAACATTTGTGTTATATTTTTCATAACTCACTTTGATCTTTGCATGCTAAATGTTCTCACAAATTCTTGTCATCTGGGTAATGTTTATATTAAACATTTCATACCAATTAGCTTGTAAGCAAAACCTTTTCCTAGGTCATTTATGTTTTCTTATTTTTTTTCTTTTGACTTTTATTTTAGGTTCAGGGTACATGTGCAGATTTTTCACATGAGTAAATTGTATGTCACTGAGATTTGGCACATGAATAATCCTGTCACCGCGGTAGTGAGTATAGTACCTGACAGGTAGTTTTTCAACCCATGCCTTGTCCCACCCTCCCTACTCAAGTAGTTCCCAGTGTCTGCTGTTTCCATCTTGGTGTCTATGTTTATTCAATGTTTAGCTCCCACGTATGAGTGAGAAAATAACAGTATTTGGTTTTGTGTTCCTGTGTTAGTTCACTTAAAATAATGGCCTCCAGCTGCATCTATGTCACTGTGAAAGACATAATTTCATTCATTTTTATGGTTGCCTAGTATTTCATGGCGTATATGTACCAAGTTTTCTGTATTCAGTTCACTGTTGATGGGCATCTAGGTTGATTCCATGTCTTTGTTATTGTGCATAGTGCAGCAGCAAACATATCAGACAATATCTACCACAGATGTATAAATTGCAGGTCTATTGAATATAGCTACCCTTTTATACCACATTTTAGGGACCATATTATTTTTGCTAGAATGATGTATATTCTTTTGGATATATACTCTGCAATGGGATTACTGGGTAAAATGGCAGTTCTAAGTTTTTTGAGGAATCTCCACATTGCTTTCCACAGTGACCAAACTAATTTACATTCCCACCAGCAGTGTGTGTGTTCCCTTATCTCTGCAATCTCACAGGCATTTGTTATTGTGTAAACTTTTTCTTAGTAGCCATTCTGACTGGTATGATATGATATCTCATTGTGGTTTTCATTTGCATTTTTCTAATAATTACTGATGATTTTTTTTTTCACGCATTTGTTGGCCATATAAATGTCTTCTTTTAGGAAGTATCTGTTCATGTCCTTTGCCCATGTTTAGTGGGGTTGTTTTTTGTTTCTTGAACTAAGTTCCTTATAGATTCTGGATATTAGATCTCTGTCGGATGCATAGTTTGTGAATATTTTCTCCCATTCTGTAGGTTGTCTGTTTACTCTGTTGATAGTTTCTTTTGCTGTGCAAAACTCTTTAGTTTATTTAGGTCCTACATGTCAAATTTTGTTTGTGTAATAGCGGGGAAATTATAACGCATATTCCAGGTTCACATGCAGTTACCTTTGTTGTAGTTGGAAGAAAATAAATGTTCTAAAAAAGAACAAAATAACAAGGGACTTCGGCTCTATTAGTAAATAACATTTAACAATATTATGTGATGGTGAAGTTAAATTGTACATCATTTATATTGATGAATAAAAATGTGACATAATATATTAAATCAATAGTTGTAATGTGAAGTCTAAACTTAAAACCCTCCAGAGCCAAATCTTCAAAGATCGTAACTTAGTCTTTCTTTTACCTGCCAAACAAATGATGATGTACACAGCAGAGAATACTCTTTTTCCCAACAATTTTTCCATTAGTCTCAAAACTATATTCAAATACAAAAAAACTCTCACATGACTCTCAAAATGCCACATCAGAGTTCCCAGGTAAAATTTATTAGATTTTTTAAAAATGTGTATACATTCTATAAACTGAAATATGATAATAATGGTCTAATCATAACCCAGTCTGGTGAATAACTTCTTGAAATAGATCCCAACATTACATTTGAAAATTTCCATAATATATTTTGAGCTACTATAGATTTTTCATATCAATTTTTTATTAGCTAATCATAGATGATTCTAAGTCACCATATGAAAATAAAAGTAATTTAATACTATGGCCTTATTATTAATAATTATTTTTAGTTCACAATGGTATTACAAATGGCGTCAATTCATGTTAGGCAAGAATTGGCATTACAATAAAGTTCATATAATACTTTGAAATTCCTTACATGTGAGTCATTATTTGTACATGTGAGTAATTATTTGCACATTTGAGGAATTATTTGCAAATTATTTACAAATGTATTTCTACCTCCATCCACCATACCTTCTTTTACCATTTCTCTGATAATACTTGAAGTTATTTGAAGACAATAAATTTAGTTAGTTTTGTTTTCTTCCACAAAACCATAGATATGTATACTATCTACATAAAAATATGTATAAAATTCTTTGTGATCTAGGATACAAAGATAAGCAAATAAGTTTTTAAAATCTGTGTGGTTTTTTTTTTTTTTTTGCCTTTTTAAGTTAATTTTTTTAGAATCACTTTACTCTTTTCTTTCAAAGATCTGAATGTAAAAATGTATTGGAGGCACTCAACTTAAAGGTGCCATTTAGTATGACGATGTTTTAATGCATTTTCCTTTTACAATAATTAAATCGTAAAGTGCATGGCTGCTGATGTGAAAAATTTGTGCTACAATGATATCATTTAAGAATTGATTTATCTTAGAAAACTGACAGCATAATGAATATAATATCATTAACCTTGAAACCAAGACTTATAAACAGCCACAGTTGACAAGGAACAAAGGTCACCATCTGAAGGTTAACCTCAATATCTTGATCCAATTTCTAAAGGACAAACTACTTCATCTAACACTAAATCTCTAATTATTACAAAATGATAACTGTAAGTTAGTCTAAACTAAATCACCTTGTCCATCTGTAAAGCTCTTTTATCCTTTGAGAGGTAATTGACAAAGAAAGATAATATTGAATTGTTGTTGTTGATGTCCATAAACGTTTACAGCCTATTAAGCTAGTTGTATTTTGTTAATCTTAGCCATATTTGCCAATGGGGTCAGTCCTTCCTAAAACATGCCCTTTCTTAACCAAGTATAGGTTTTTATTAAAGTTTCTCAAGTAGATGACATCATTGCAACCCAGGATCCTTGAAATAGTTTTCCCACTTGAGTAACTTAGTGTCTCCTGGTGACAGAAAAGCAATTAAAAATTGAGTGTTTTGAAGGACTTTTAGGCAGAAGTACAGATGGCAATTTACATGACTAAAAAACAATTCCAGTAAAAGACAAGAAAATAAAAAAGCATAAATATTACTTAGGAGGCTTTTCAAGTAATGTGAGTTTATAAGATAACATACAGCAAGATTTAATTTTTCCAAATATAAATGTACACGTGGGAAATAACAACTCTTATTCTTATGAACGTAAACTGTATAGAGAGGTGGAGGAAGAGAGGAAGAGAGGAAGGGAGGGATAGATGGGTAAGTAGAAAGATATACAAAACAACAATTGTTTAAACATGGAGTGATTGGGTGTGAACATTTTATGAAGATGGTAATTGATAAATGGGAGCTATCATTCTTTAGCTGCGTGCTGACTTTACAATGTTATGACAGTGCCCATTTTATTAGTCATATTTTCAATTATTTGTCCAATTTTTAAATGTGCTTCATCTTCTATATATGGTCTGAATTTAAAGGACATTCATATGGAATATTATAATTTTTTGTCATAATTAGAACATTTGATATAAAACTAGGACATTTGATTTGTTTTCTTGTGTTCTAACTTACGAAAATTAGAACGTGATAGAACATTTGATATATAACACTTCTTACAGAAATATTAAGTTTATTCTTATGGTAAGAAAGATAAATTAAATTACATTTTTCCATATTAGAAAAAGAAACTCCTAGTTTTATTCCTAATGCAATTTTAATATTCAGTTTCTGATGATATGAGCCCAAATATTCCAATCATCTTAGGGAACTTTGCTTATCTTCCTATAACATGCCTTTTGTATAAAAATTTCATCACATTTAACATAAAAATGTGAGGTAATCATTTTTGGTAGCCCATGTTTTATTTAAGATTTTGAAAACGGTCCCGTCTAAGGACCTTCAAAATCCCAATATTGGAGATAAAAATATTTTCTTATAACCATTATCCTTGATGGTATCAGATGTTGGCTGAAGACTATTATAATAGTTCATCGAATAAATGACAACTTGGTGAAGTAGGATAAACAAATAATACTTACCTTGAAGTAGAGAAAAGCAGTCATGAAAAGTTACTCAAGTGAACAATTTGTCTTTGCATATTTCTCTCTAATATCAATAATATTTTATTGTTTTTCTTTTCTTGACTAAGTCTTGTTTGTCAACTACTCTATTACATTACTAGAGTGCTGTTTCATCATGTACAATTTCTTATCTTTTAAAGTAAAACTAATACCTCAGAACAATTTAAGTAGATATTGCTTGTTTTGATAAATGAATTAAATGATTATTACAATCATTGCTCAAAGAGAATATATCATGTTAATTGCTGTATTTTCTGTGTCCAGCACAATAAATATTTGTTGAATAACAAATTTGTTTAATGTTTTAAATAGAAGGAAATTTTCCATATATGTAAACAATATATAGCCCTAAAACAATTATATTAATAATATTTTGCCATGTGTTTTATGCTTTTTAAAAGAGCTTTCATATAGCTTTGTGAGAAAATCAATATTACTTGAGGAAATAATTTAAGCTGGTATTGCCTTCTCCCAAGTTGTTTCAGCTTACTACCATGGGATTTAGATATGAAGTCCAAAAAGGGTAATTATAATGTATTTTCCCCTAAAATGAACATATAAAACATTCTTATACTTACTTTAAAAATCTACCCTTAGCAAACACTTAAATCCTCATAAACAGGCTATGAAGATAACTGTATTAGAAAGCACTTATGAATGTACTAATAAACTAAATTTTTAGCTCAGTTTATATGTTGGCAGCTTAAATGTTAACAAAAATTCTATATAATTTAGTTATATATTTTTTGTATGAGACTGCATAATTGAGAGGTTAGAGGAAGGTATGTTTATCTATCAAGACCAGCCCTGACTTTCATCTACTTATACAAATTAGCTTTACAGTGACCTCTAATTTTTATCTCTGCTGCAAATATGAGGTTTTGCCTGGTTTCTCAGGTCTGAAATTACTGATGCTAATAATAGTTGGCATTTATTAAGCCTTGTATATGAATGATCTCCTTTAATCCTACATCCATAGATGTAGATATTATTTTATCCCTATTTTACACATAATGATATGGGTGATACAGAAAGGTTTAATAATTTTCTCAAAGTCAGCTAGCATGTGATGTGGCAGAGATAGGGTTTGAAAACAGGCAGTCTATGTAGATGATGCTTTCCATACTACATTCTATTCTTTTCATACCCTGCCAGAAATTTTTAAGGCAGGTATCCTATCTTGATTTTGTACCCTTTCATGGGCTGGAATTCTGTTTCTGTCTATAGCCGAGTAAACCTCACATGCTGTCAGCCAACCCAGTCTGCAGCCCCTACTTGCCTGCTTAAGTCTCACATATTATGTGTGGACATGATGATTCAAATGCTCTTCTTGCTGACATATTTATGTATCATTTACCATTATACCTCACTGGTGCATCTTCCTATGTTTCCTGTCCCAAGAGCCTCTTTATATCCCAACCTCCTCGTATACTTACTGAATTGCTTCAAGATTAGTAAAGAAGGTTAAATGCCTCATGCAATAACATGACTTGAGGTACTGAGTCACAGTTGGATAAAAAGGAAAATATTGAGAAATATTTTGTAGTTAAAATTCAACAAATTTTACCATCATACTAGTTATAGGGTCAAAATTTATAGTTAAGTGGGGATTACAAAATTATGAATTTTAGTTACTGGGAGGATGATATGGCATACAGAAGGACACCTGGAAGGAGTTAAGGATAAAACATTACAAAAACTCCATAACCTTGGTTTTACATAGATTGACTTTGAGGCAAAGGAGAAACATACAAAGAGACATCTTGTGGTATCACTATGTCTACAAGTTTATTATTTCATTATACATGATATTTTGATTTTTGAATATCTTCTACAGTAGGAGATCAATAAGTTGCATTAAGAGATAGATAATAGGTGTTCAGGAAGTTCATAGTAAATTGAATTGAAGTGATCAGACTAAGGTATAGATTGATATCTAATTTTGCCAATTTCAAGGCCAAATCATCTCAAATTAAATGTGCTATACTCAATTGTTAATGATTTTTTTAAAAAAATCAACTGCTGCCACTAAGGCAAAATCTGATTTGCAGATATATTCAATTAATCTCAAGATGTTCTGTAATAAATTAAAAAATACTCTTAACAAATTTTATTTGTGCCCTTAAAAACTTTGAAGTAAAATTAAAAATCAGTCCAAAAGTTTCTGATTAATAATGCTTAAGCTTTAATTGCAGGCAACTTTGAGGTGTTTTAATAAGGTATCTTGTTATACAATCCCTTTCACAAGGCATTCTGAAGGAAGAGATTATGAGATTTATTCCTGATAATTTACTTAGGAAAAATTTTATTGTTAATATCTGTGACACCTAAAATATTTGATGAATTAATAAATTCATATTTTTAGAAAGCAAAAAATATGTTTCTCTTTGCTTCTCTGCACTTATCTTTTTTTCTGCTTTCTGAATTATTTAATTAGAACCCTGAAATCTAATTGGACAGAAATTAATCTTTAAAATTGACTGCCTTCATTCACACCCTAGTCACAGGGCAGCAAATAAATAAAATGAAAAAATATATATATTTAAAAATGGGTTCTCTGGTTCTGCAAGAGCTAGAAGTCGTTA
>NW_012104865.1:2049648-2055411 GCF_000951045.1 Mandrillus leucophaeus | reverse complement strand
TAATATTGCCTGGCATATCATAGATGTTCAATAAGATATAGAGAATGAAAGAAAGGAAATGCATAAATAAGAAACTAGTAACAGGGAAAAGTGGTCTATACTTCAGCTATTTGGATATGACAGTGCACCTTTAAGCTCCATATGCCCAAATCCCAAAAGAGTTTCAACTATCAACTTGAACTTCTAATTTAATTCCTTTTTACTCTTCTCCCTGTTATTTATTTCTAGAATTAATTAACATAATTTTCTTTTTCCTTTTTACTTCAAATGTCCTTTGATTACTTTCTTTCACTAAAATTTTATTGTCATCTATTTGAATAAGGTAATCTCATGTTTTATAATTTAGATGCCTTATTCCTCTATATCCATGACATCTTTCTTGTCAGATGATGCTTCTCATCATTTAATCTTTTCTCCACTTCCCACATGGACCAAAGAAATTCTGTGTATTTGTTCACTCCATATGTTGACTCATATCCTTCCTTCAACATAAATCATAAAGACCATTTAAAATCAAATGTACATCTGCCTCCTTTGAAAACGTTATTGGTTTGATTGCACAAAATGTCAGTGCATTTTACATTTACTTTTTTTTGTTAAAGTCTATTTCGTTTTTATTTTATTCCTTCCACATTGCCTCAAGGAATGCAGCCCCAGTTTTCTTTTTATATATTTCATATTAATGATTATATTGTCATGACTCAATATATACTTGCTTTGTGAAAAAAATAAAATGTTTCATGCAGTCCTTCTTTACATTGGTTACGTAGAATGGAAATGAAGAAAACTCCCGAAAATAGCATCAATACCCCAAAAATTGCAATATGTGAACATACTAGGCAAAGTATGATTTTGAAGACTATATTTATGTATTTTTCAGGTTTCAGATACAACCACTATCTCGGATCTGTGGCAAAGGGAAAGGAGTCGTGGCAAAACTGTAATGATTTTTTACATTTCTGCTAAGACATGGAATGGTCACTTCTGCTTACTTTCCATGAACAGAGACAGGTAGCATGACCATACGTATATCAATACAGAAGGGAAGCCTACTCCATCCACAGAAGGTAGTGCAATGAACATGGCAACAGGTGGTGGCTGATACTCTTCTTTAGGGAGGATTGTGAATAATAGGAAATAGTAAAATATACCAAAATATACATTATAATAAAGTAACAAGATATTTTATTTTCTGTTATGAACAAAACTAGTCCTAATAATTCATTGTTATCATGTAAAAATTAAGCTCTATACAAGTTTAACATTTCATATATATAGTATGGAATACTAACGTGTATTAAATATATTACATGCAACTATGATTATTAATATATTTGATCCTTGATTGCCTTAAAAATCTCATACCATAAATATGCATCTCAAAGAGATGCACTTATGCAAATACATGGAAAAATCTGTATACAAATTCAGGAGAGTTTGGAACTTTCTAAAGCCTACCTAAGGATCGCAGAGAGCTCTATTGACTCTCAAGACGAAAACCTCTATTATCTCTTTTCAACTTGACTCCATCTCTCTGACACCACTAGCATCTAAATGTATTGAACAGCCACTATTTCCATTTATGCATCTCCTGTAATCTCCTTAAGCCATTATGATTTATATTCTGCAACCATCATTTTACTGAAACCTCCCTTAATAAATATAATAGGTTCTTGTTAAATCCAAATTATGTTTTCCAATTTTTATCTTACTTGATTTCTCAGGAGTATTTCACACTCATCACCACTCCCTACTTCTTGCCATGATTGCACTCTTTCCTTTCTTCCCTTCCTCATCTCTGCCTACTTCTTGTTAGAAGCATTTCCTAAGTATTAGTGGTCATTGAGGTCCTGTCATCATTTCCTCATATTATCTGATTCTACACCCTCTTAATTATCAGTGTTCCTCTCTTCCATCATTTCAAATACCAGTAATGATTTTCAAACACTTCTTATCAGCCCAGATTTCTCTTTGATAGACTAGTATTTCAACTGCTTTTGAATATCTCTAATTAGATGGCTCACGGTCAGATAATAACCCTTAACATGATCAAAGGTGAATTCATTTTGCTTCAACCCAAATATACTCATCTCTGTTTCATATCCCATTGAAAGGAGGTTCAATATTTATATCACCTATCCTTTCTTATCTCTCAATTTTTATCCTGCCTCTTGCAAACTATACACCACATGCCCTTGCTTTAAAACTTTAATAGGCTCCCTTTATCCACAGGATACATCTTAAAACACTTTAACAAGATTTGCATGTCTTGCTTAGATTTTTATTCTTTTCTTTCAGTGAAAGCCTCCCTTACCACTCTGCTATAGCCAACTCGGCACCACCCACCATTCCTTATGCAAGCCATAGTTTATCTGCCTCTAGTTATTTGTCCTCACTTTTACCCTTTCATGCCATTCATCCACAAATTTCCTCGGTAACACATTTTCATCCTAACTTCTGATCTTCCACAAATTGATTAAATATATTACCTACATTATATTTTTTATCACAATGTGGGACTCCTGACTCCCTATGTATCTGGTTCCCACATGATGCAAGGAAACCAAAAATTATAAATCAATACATTATTTATATTATCAAATAAGTCTCAACACCCAAGACACATTTTATAATCCCAAAACTCAAAAAATTAATTGATATAGTAAATAAAGGAAAATAAAGCAGAAACACAAATGTACGCTGTAACAAATATTTGCTAACTATGGTAAAATGATCACTAAAATTTAATTATGTAAAATGTGAGTTTGCATAATTTCAAGATTAATTAAAGGACCATAATGAGATTTTATTGTTAGCTTGTCAGGAGTCCCAAGCTCCCTCTATCCAAATCTACACTGGACACAGTTGCAGTTTGGCATTATTTTGTGGTAGTGGTCTGCCACAACTTACATATCTCTGAGATGATTTATAGTTCTTTGGCTGAATAGGACTTCAGATATGCCAGGAAATTGGCTGACATGTTTGATTAGTACCTGCTTTGAATTTTTTTGTTTTGTTTCATTTGTTTGTGACAGTTTCTCACTTTGTCACCCAGGCTGGATTGCAGTGGCATGATCATGGCTCACTGCAGCCTCAACCTCCCAGGCTCAAGCAATTCTCCCACCCTGGCCACTGAAATAGCTAGGAGTACAGGCACACATCACCACACCCAATTAATTATTATTTTTTATTATTATTTTATAGAGATGAGGTTTTGCTATGTTGCCCAGGCTGGTCTTTAACACCTGGGCTCAAGCGATTCCCCCCATTTCAGCCTCCCAAAGTTCAAGAATTATAGGCGTAAGCCACCACACCTAACCTTTTCTTTTCTTTTTGTTTGTTTGTATTTGTTTTTGGACTAATTCGGGGAGATCTGAGAATATATTTTGGGTCTTGAGAACCCAAGTTTTGCATTACCACTTCCCAAAATAAAGTGTCATGTGGGACATCACCTTGATACAATGGAAGCCTCCACGTTAATTACCAGCAAGTACATCCCAGAGGTCACAGAATAGAAAGGCACACAGAACAAATGAAAATGATCAAATGATCCATTTTCTCAAGTCTACTAAAAACACGTAGAAACAAGGGAAAAGAGATGGAGTTGGTTATCACTTGTAGGATAGGGCACAAACAGTGCGGAGAAACCTTACTACCTAAACTCTGGGATCCACAATGTTTTTGTGTCTTGTTGCTCTCTCTGTCCCATTAGCCTTCCACATGAATGGTGTGGTTACAAGGCCCATAATTGAGGGGACTTGGAACACCTGCTAAGGGTCAAAAGGGCAGAAGGCATCCTGGGTCAATGGCACACACTCTATTAGAAACACGCAGGGACAAATATATCTGGCTGGGAGATGTAGCTCTCTACTTAGCTGGATGAATAGTGATGGGTTTTATTTGTGTTACTTGGGCAGAAGATATACATGGTTATAATTAGTGTCATCTATGGATGGCCAAATAAAGACCTCTTGAATGCTAGTTTTTCATGTATATCTAGTGTATCCTAAATACCTAGAATCTCCTGTGTATTTGTTATCAAGTATATTCATATATAATGAATACAAATACATACACAAATATGTACTACTCACATGTATCATGAACATTGGATATCTCTAGTCTTTCTGTGCTTTTCTGTCTATGTTTAACACACACAAGCTCTGATATTTATTTTATACTTTACAATTCCCATGAATTCTGCCTATGTCTAACAAACGTTTTGCTTACTAACTACTTATCCATTCTTGAAATAAAAAAGACTTGGCACATCTTTTACAAACTACAAACTTATCTATGAAAATTGAATATTTGAAATAGCAAATGCACATTTCACAAACATAGCCTGCTGTGTCTGACTTTATTTTCTAAAAATGGCAGCAACAATACTTTTTACCATGTGATTTGGTGCTACTCTCATTAAGAGAAAGGGATTTATGTTTCTTCCCCTTGAAACCAGGTGGGTTGTTATGGCTGTCTCATAATACGAGTATTGCATGTGACTTCTAAAGCTTAAGTCACTTAAGCTTAAAAATTACATGTGACTTCTAAAGCTTCAGTCACTGTTTGTGACCTTGTTCACTACTTGCTGTCCTGCCTTGCTCACTACTTGCTCTTGAAGATTTATCTGGTCATATCTGACTATCTTTGGGCTGCTATAATTGTGAGTAAGCCCAAGCTATCCCATTTTGCAATACAACGTAGGGAATCCATATGATGACACACATACACAGAGGAAAAGAGAGATTCCTGGACAGCCCCCACTACTTTAGTTGACTCCCACCCTGACACTTCCCAGTTTAGTTACTGTCTGACTGTATGTGCATAAGAGATTCCAAGCCAGAACTACTTAGGCGAGCTCTGACTCACTTATACCATGATTAAGAATAAAGTGATTGTTGCTTTAAATTACTAAGTTTTGGCATGATTTTTTACTCAGTAATGCATCGGTAGAGTATCTGTCATTTTCCTACCTGGTCTTGACCTATCTTCTATATCTTATGCCTTAATATTCATAATATATGAACTTAAATTCACCCTATTTATGGTGGAGAAGAAGATAAGAGTCAATTGCTCAATAAATTATATAAACTGTTATTTTGGAGAAATTTTTCTACATAATTTCAACTGTCTAGCACTTCTTAAAATTAGTACTAATTTGGGATTGAAGTTGCTGATTTCTCTTTACTGTCTTTGTAAAGCATGCATTTGCCTTCTTCATTGTTCAATGAATCTTTAAACTATGTCCAAAGTGAGGATTACTCATATCAGTTATTCTTGTGGTTTAATTTACTGTCCATGACTGCTTGCACATGTCTTTGAATGGTAAATAGTAAGTAAGGGGTCATTGTCATGTTAGTGACCTTTTCCCAATGATTTCTCATCTAAAGAACAGTAACACTCACTGATCTCAACTTCATACAGTTTATTCGTGTTGCTGGTTAATCAAGTAAAATGTTCACTAGGCATCAGCAATGCCAATGGTCAAAGTAATTTGGTAATCATAAATCAATTTGAGTCATAGCTGGATGATTTATATTTGATAGAAGTTAAAAAGTAGGCATTATAAGTCATGCAGTACCTGTCTAGCTTCTTCAGGTAGTCGAGGTGGAAAATTCAGGAATTTATATTACTGAGTTTTTATTTTACTAATTTGTAAGATTGAAATTACACTAGTACTGTCAGTATAAAACATTTTTAATTACAAAGTAAGGGTCTCTAAATTGGAGTAGAGTGAAAAATGAAAACCTTTATTATAAGCTT
>NW_012104865.1:2045861-2048138 GCF_000951045.1 Mandrillus leucophaeus | reverse complement strand
TCATCTTCACAAATAAATCCACCCTTGATTTAAATAAAAACAAGTGACCATTATTATATTTGTATATTATTATATTATTAATATACCATGTGATATTCAGACTATCTAAAGGGATGGGAGGAAAGGATTAAGTTGTATAACAGATTCCATTTAAGGAGTTGTATTAGTCAGGGTTGTCTAGAGGGACAGACCTAATTGGAGATATGTGTGTGTGTGTGTATGTGTATATATATATATATAACTTAATACTTCCCCTTTATATATATAAAGGAGAAGCTCCATATGTATATGAAGCTCTCTCTATATATATAGTGTGTGCATATATATACATATATATGTGTGTATATACATATACACATATACATATATATATGTAAAGGGGAGCTTATTAAGTATTAACTCACATGATTACGAGGTCCCACAACAGGCCGTCTGCAAGCTGAAGAGGAAGGAAGCCAGTCCGATTACCAAAGTTGAAGAACTTGGAGTCTGATGTTAGGGGCCAGGAAGCATCCAGCATGGGAGAAGTTGTAGGCTGGGAAACTAGGCTAGTCTAGTTTTTTCACAGTTTTCTGCCTGCTTTATGTTCTAGCCATGCTGGCAGCTGATTAGATGGTGCCCACCCAGATTAAGGGGGGGTTCTGCCTTTCTCAGCCCACTGACTCAAATGTTAATCACCTTTAGCAACAACTCATACCTCACAGACACACCCAGGATCAATACATTGCATCCTCCAATCCAATCAAGTTGCCACTCTCTATTAACCATCACAAGTTCATCCCTTGTCAATCTGAACACATACAGATCTCCTGAGATCATACATGATCTTCAAGTAAAGACAATAATAAGGTCATAATTATGCCAAACATAATGCAAATATCCTTCATACAACCAGAAATGCACCAATCCCCCACCCAAAATGCTATTACATAAAGTTAACAATATTTAAATGTTGCTATAAAGCCAATAAATCTTACTTCACATGATAAAGGAAAAAGGAAATAAAATGAAGATATATTATTAGTACAAGAAAACATGCACAAACATGTTTTTAACAAAATAAGGAAGAAATACTCATGACAGTTACAGTCCCCCTTTCTTGCAGCTGGTCACATGGTCGTAGCCGGTATTGATGACTGTCTTCTTCTACTATTCATTCTGTATTCACCTTGCCTTCAGTAAGCACATCAGCAGGTCATGGTTTTCTTTTCCTGGTGGAATGACCCAAACCTTCATTCCTGAAGGGTCTAGGACATTTGTAGTCCTGCCTGGATTGGGCTGTTGTAGTTTCCCATTGACCTTAATCAAAGGGCATGGTAATACTAAACACACCCTAATGGATCTCCTGTATTCCATGCATACTTTTCCTTATCTCTATTGTGGAATAGTAGACTGATTTCATCTTGATAGTCCAGGTCAATCACCCCAGTCAACACTGTAACTCCCTTCATAGCCTGTTACCTTAAAGGTAGGAGGAGCCCAAAGTGTGCAGGTGGCAATCTTAACTTCCAGTTTAATGGAATCGTTGTTGTGTCTCCTGGTGGCAGAGTTCCTCCCTCTGGAACTAAGACCACTAGGCCAGCAGAACAGAATGTCACAAGAACAGGAAGCAAAAATTTTGCTAGTGGATCACTAGGGGTGATGGTAAGTGGTGCCACTTCCACTTCCACCCCTTGATTCCTGGATCCTTAAATCCTGGCTATGGGAAAAACAGTGCCATATATTGGACTCTGATTTGGAGCATACACCGCCTTCTGGAGAACTTTGCCCCAGGCCTTAAAAGTATGGACACCTAGTTGGTGGTGTAATTGTGATTTCAAAAGGTACTTCCACTGTTCTATCAATCCAGCTGCTTTAGGATGATGGGGAACATGGTAAGACAAGTGAATTCCATGAGCATGAGCCCACTACTGCACTTCTTTAGCAGTAAAGTGAGTGCATTGGTCAGAGGCAATGCTTTATGGTATACCATGACAGTGGATAAGGCATTCCATGAGTCCACGGATGGTATTCTTGGTAGAAGCATTGAGTACAGGATAGGTAAACCCATATCCAGAGTAAGTGTCTATCACAGTAAGGACAAACCTCTGACCTTTCTGTAATGGAAGAGGTCCAATATAACCAACCAACATGCCACCAGGTAGCTGGCTGATCACGCTGAGGAATTGTGCCATATTGAGGGCTCAGTGTTTGTTTCTGCTGCTGGCACATTGGGCACTCGGCATTGGCTGTAGTCAGCAGCCTTGGTGAGTGGAAGTCCATGTTGCTGAGCCCATG
>NW_012104865.1:2040345-2044936 GCF_000951045.1 Mandrillus leucophaeus | reverse complement strand
AGGGTCTTGCACCAAAATCCTAGAGTCCTCCGCTGTGGTTCACCTCTGGGGGCCTGCTAAAGGCTTCAGACAGCATCCCTTTCTACTGCTGACACCTCAAGCACTATTGGATCAGCTTGGTCATAGGACCCAAGTGGCAGGGCAACTTGGGTCAGCAAGTTGCTGACAGGTTCAGTAGCCTGAACCTGTCGGAGACCCTTCTTTTGTTCTGGACCCCACTCAAAACTGGTGGCTTTCAGGTCACTCAATAAATGGGCCATAGCAACACACCCAAATGAGGAATGTGTTCCTCCAAAATCCAGATAGGTCCTCTAGGCATTGTGCCTCTTTCTTGGTATAGGAGGGACCAAATGCAGCAACTTATCCTTTACTGTAGAAGTTTCACACCACTGGACCCCTAGAAATTTTACCGAGGTAGAAGGTCCCTGAATTTTAGTTAAATTTATTTCCCATACTCTGGCAAGCAAATATCTCACCAATTAGTCCAGTGCTACTTCTTGCTCACAGGATCCAGTCAACATAATGTCATCAATGTAATAGACCAATGTGATACCTAGTGGTAGCGAAAAGCAATCAAGTTCTTTTCCAGTAATAAGATTATGACACAAAGCTGGACAATTGATATACCCCTGAGGTAGGACAGTAGAGGCATATTGTTCATCTTTCCAGTTGAAGGCAAATGGCCTCTGGTGGGCCCTATGGACAGGAATGGAGAGAAAGGCATTTGTCAAGTCAATGGCTGCTGCATAGCAGGTACCAGGAGATGTGTTAATTAGCTCAAACAATGAAGCCACATCTGGTACAGCAGCTGCAATTGGAGTCACCACTTCGTTAAGCTTACAATAATCCACTGTCATTCTCTAAGGTCCATCTGTCTTCTTCACAGGCCGAATAGGAGAGTTGAACAGGGACGTGGAGGGAATCACCACCTCTGCGTCTTTCAACTCCTTGATGGTGGCACTAATCTCCACAATTCCTGCAGGGATGCAATATTATTTTTGATGTACTATTTTTCTTGGTAGAGGTAGCTTTAATGCCTTTCATTTGGACTTTCCCAGCATAATAGCTGTCACCCTACCAGTCACAGAGCCAATGTGCGGGTTATACCAGCTGCTAAGTATGTCTATGCCAATTATGCATTCTGGCACTGGGGAAATGACCACATGATAAGTCCCTGGACCCACTGGACCCACTGGACCCACTGTAAGTTGGACCTGAGCTAAAACTCCTGTAATTACCTGACCTCCATAAGCCCCTACTTTAACTGGAGGACCACAATGAGATTTTGGGTCCCCTGGAGTCAATGTCAGCTCAAGCTTGTCTTCAGTGGTCCCTGAAATGTCTAATCATTTCCCTTTCCCCATTGCACAGTTACCCTGGTAAAAGGCCAGAGGTCTCCCTGGGGGAGGATGGGAGAAAGATTAACATCATAAATTGTCGGTTGTATAGTGGGGTCCTTCCTCAAGGGGACCCAGCCTCCCCTCCATTCAAGGGGTTCTGGGTCTGTAAACTGGGTGAAGTCTGGAAATTGATAGAAGGGCCATGATTCTCTGTTTTTATAATTCAAATTAGTCTTTTGTACTTTCGACCTAGAAGTTTTATACTTGTATAAATTAAGTAGGAATGCAGTAGGCTTCCTATCAATTTCACTTCTAGAAACACCGTGATTAGTTAGCCAATATCAAAGCCTTACACAAGTCAGACTCTTGTGATTGCTCCTTTGCCTCTGCTGTCCATTATGGTAGCCAGGCCCACCTTGCCTTTGATGGTTGAATGCCGCCACTTGGCCCCTCTTTAGGATCCAATTATTCCCACTGTATTTAAACTTTGTAGTTGAGTGACTGCAGTTCCCACTGTTAGGTCTGACATATAGAGAAGAGCAATTACAGAGCTCTTCAAAGATGCAGATGTTGCCCTCACAAATCTATTTCACAAAGCATTGGTCAAGGGTATATTTTCTAGACCTCCCAGCTGGGATGAGTAGGTCTAAAGTGACTAATCCATTCCACCATCCCAATCTCCCTAAGCCTTTGGATCCCTTCCTCTACATTAAACCAAGGGAGATCAGGCATTTCCAACTCACTCACAGTGGGCCATATTTTAATCCATATTTCAGCTAACCAAGCAAATAAACTATTAGAACTTTTTTAACTCCCCAAGTTGCAACAATAAATACAGAGTTCCTACTTAGTGAGCCCAAATCAATAAATTCAGCCTGATCCAACTCTGTGTTCTTTCCACCATTATCCCATACCCTTAATATCCATTCCCATGCCTGTTCTCCAGATTTCTGCTTACAAAAATTAGAAAACTCAGGCAGTTGTTTTCGAGTGTAGCACACCTCCTTATGGGTCACGCTCTCAACCTCACCCCTAGGGGCCCCCTGGGGCTTTAGTCCAGGTATACTCTAGAAGCAAACAGGGGTGTTGGGGGTGGTTCCTGAGGAAAATAAACATTATCTTGCCTGGAAGCTGCCTCAGGGGAGGCCATCACTGTTGTCTCCGGCAATGCAGGGTTTATCTCCTCAGACAAAGCTGGAAAGGCTGATGGCATCATGGGTCAGGGAGTGGATGTTGCCACTACTGGGGATGGAGAAGCTGTTTTTCTGGCAAAAAAAAAAAAAAGTTTCTTCAGAGTTCACAAACTCAGTGTGCCCAGCTTTATCAGGGTCCTTCCACATGTCCCCATTCCAAGTTGAACGGTCCCATTCTTTTCCAATCAATGCCATCACTTTAACAGTAGACACCTGGCAAGGCTGTGCATGCACCTTTCTTTGCAGGTGAGCCACTTGCATGATGAGAGGTTGTGTCTGCTTTTCAACAATTTCAGCTTTTTCCTGCAGAGGAGAAAAGACTCTCACTTATGGCAATCTTAGCAGATTTGAGTCTCTGAATCTGCTTCTGAAGCTGGGAGTTAGAATCCTGAGTTCATCATTTTCTCTTATCACTTTGCCCCCTGAACTTACAAGCAACCAACCAGTTTCATTTCATTCCTTGGTTCTTCACATATGGTCAAAGATATTATGTACAGAGTCACTAAACTCCTTGCCTCTCATGAGCCGTAAGTCAGGAGTGTCAAATGCATTTATTTTGCATAACCCTCTAAACAACTCAAGCCAAGACTATCAGTGTTCTCCATACTATTATAAGTAGAGTCCTTAGCATTTTTGGGTCTAATCATTAAGCAGCCAACTCCAGAAGCTCCAAAACCGATAAAATAACTCCATTCTTAATATTTTGTTCCTCGAGAACCCCTCTTGGTACCAAAATCTGTATTAGTCAGGGTTCTGTAGTGGGACAGAAGTAATAGGAGATATACACACACACACACATAGACACACACACACACACACATATATATATATATGAATTATTCATTCACATGATCACAAGGTCCCACAATAGACTGTCTGCAAACTGAGGAGTAAGGTGAGCCAGTCCAAGAACTGAAGAATTTAGCATCCGATGTTCGAGGGCAGGAAGCATCTAGCACAAGAGAAGACGTAGGCTGGAAGCTAGGCCAGTCCAGTCTTTTCACATTTTTCCGCCTGTTGTATATTCTAGCTACACTATCAGCTGATTATGTGGTGCCCATCCAGATTAAGGGTGGGTCTTACTGTCCCAGTCCACTGACTCTAATGTTAATCTCCTTTGTCAACACCCTCACAGACACACCCAGCATCAATACTTTGCATCCTTCAATCCAATCAAGTTGACCTTTAGTATTAACCACCACAGGAGTATATAGACAAAAAAACTCATATTTAAAATAAAATGTTAACAAGAAGCATCAGTACCTGTGGCTACTATAATATTATATGCTAGTGTGGACTACTTTGATTGATATTAGGCACTAAGACAAATAATGGCTTTCACTACTTCTACTTAAATCTGGTTAACTATTCAGGAGACAAGCATATCTCATCTTAATAATTGATTGGGCATCAAAAACAACGGAGTCAGATTTATATTGGTATAGGAGATTTTTTTTTTGAATAAAAAATATTTACCAGTTCTTTTTTAATTTTTGCTCTGTGCTGCTTTTGTTCCCAAAATTCTCCAGACGTATCTACACAATGGTTCTCAGAGTGGGATCCCTGACCTAGCAGTATTAGTACCACGTGGGAGCTTATTAGAAATGTAATGAATCAGATGTAGTGAATCAGAAACTCGAAGGATAGGGCCCAGCAATCTGTGTTGTAACAAGCCCTTCTGGAGATGCTCTTGTATGATAAATTTAAGGGCCACTAAACTTAGAGGAACTGGTGCAGGTGGTGGCTCTTCTCAGGTGAATTGGCTCACCTAATGCCTTCTGCAAAATTGCTACTTTAAATAGTCTTTCTCAGTTTTTAATATATCATTTACACCCTTTGCAGTGAAGTTAACAGTGATAATGTAGAGTTTCTCAGCTGAAATTTACCATGAAGACTGTATCTTCTCACCAAAATATCCTTTAACTTGTGATTTTTTCTGCCTCCCATTATCAAAGTTTTTCTTTCTGTGATAACTACTATGGGTTAGCCTTTAACTATGTTGTGCCAACTGTATGTGGGGATTATACTTACAATTAAAACTTGTATTTGACATACGAA
>NW_012104865.1:2034885-2038340 GCF_000951045.1 Mandrillus leucophaeus | reverse complement strand
GAATCTGCTTCTGAAGCTGGGAGTTAGAATCCTGAGTTCATCATTTTCTCTTATCACTTTGCCCCCTGAACTTACAAGCAACCAACCAGTTTCATTTCATTCCTTGGTTCTTCACATATGGTCAAAGATATTATGTACAGAGTCACTAAACTCCTTGCCTCTCATGAGCCGTAAGTCAGGAGTGTCAAATGCATTTATTTTGCATAACTCTCTAAACAACTCAAGCCAAGACTATCAGTGTTCTCCATACTATTATAAGTAGAGTCCTTAGCATTTTTGGGTCTAATCATTAAGCAGCCAACTCCAGAAGCTCCAAAACCGATAAAATAACTCCATTCTTAATATTTTGTTCCTCGAGAACCCCTCTTGGTACCAAAATCTGTATTAGTCAGGGTTCTGTAGTGGGACAGAAGTAATAGGAGATATACACACACACACACATAGACACACACACACACACACATATATATATATATGAATTATTCATTCACATGATCACAAGGTCCCACAATAGACTGTCTGCAAACTGAGGAGTAAGGTGAGCCAGTCCAAGAACTGAAGAATTTAGCATCCGATGTTCGAGGGCAGGAAGCATCTAGCACAAGAGAAGACGTAGGCTGGAAGCTAGGCCAGTCCAGTCTTTTCACATTTTTCCGCCTGTTGTATATTCTAGCTACACTATCAGCTGATTATGTGGTGCCCATCCAGATTAAGGGTGGGTCTTACTGTCCCAGTCCACTGACTCTAATGTTAATCTCCTTTGTCAACACCCTCACAGACACACCCAGCATCAATACTTTGCATCCTTCAATCCAATCAAGTTGACCTTTAGTATTAACCACCACAGGAGTATATAGACAAAAAAACTCATATTTAAAATAAAATGTTAACAAGAAGCATCAGTACCTGTGGCTACTATAATATTATATGCTAGTGTGGACTACTTTGATTGATATTAGGCACTAAGACAAATAATGGCTTTCACTACTTCTACTTAAATCTGGTTAACTATTCAGGAGACAAGCATATCTCATCTTAATAATTGATTGGGCATCAAAAACAACGGAGTCAGATTTATATTGGTATAGGAGATTTTTTTTTTGAATAAAAAATATTTACCAGTTCTTTTTTAATTTTTGCTCTGTGCTGCTTTTGTTCCCAAAATTCTCCAGACGTATCTACACAATGGTTCTCAGAGTGGGATCCCTGACCTAGCAGTATTAGTACCACGTGGGAGCTTATTAGAAATGTAATGAATCAGATGTAGTGAATAGAAACTCGAAGGATAGGGCCCAGCAATCTGTGTTGTAACAAGCCCTTCTGGAGATGCTCTTGTATGATAAATTTAAGGGCCACTAAACTTAGAGGAACTGGTGCAGGTGGTGGCTCTTCTCAGGTGAATTGGCTCACCTAATGCCTTCTGCAAAATTGCTACTTTAAATAGTCTTTCTCAGTTTTTAATATATCATTTACACCCTTTGCAGTGAAGTTAACAGTGATAATGTAGAGTTTCTCAGCTGAAATTTACCATGAAGACTGTATCTTCTCACCAAAATATCCTTTAACTTGTGATTTTTTCTGCCTCCCATTATCAAAGTTTTTCTTTCTGTGATAACTACTATGGGTTAGCCTTTAACTATGTTGTGCCAACTGTATGTGGGGATTATACTTACAATTAAAACTTGTATTTGACATACGAATGGGACTCAAGGAAATCAAAACTCTCCTTGGAAACAGTAAGAACATCTGAGTCAGTAATTAACAAATGTTGACTGCCAAGGAAATTCAAACCAAGGTTTAATAAGAGAGGAATTCTTGTACAAATAAATATAATAGCTATATTTAAAAATAAGAATATCTCTCATGTATAAGGAATTTTTATATTTTGTGTAGAATTCTCGAGAGTGAAATTTATGAGTACTGATATCTGATTAGTATGTTGAAGCTATTACAATATGAAGTTTGTCTGAAAATAGACTAGGCTATTGTGTGAGGTGAAGAGTTTCCTGTAGTTATGGGTATTTAAGCCACATCAAATTATGGGTTGATTGGGTGGTCTAGATCCTTCCTCCTCAAAGTGTAGTACCATCTGGGAGTCATTAAAAGGGTAGAATTTCAGGTTTCACCCCATTCCTGGTGAATCAGTATCTACAACTTAACAAGATCCATGGATGATCTGTATGCACGTTATGTCTGAGAAATAGTGCTCCAGTTGACATCTAATGAATTTTCTTATTATTTTTATACTTTTTGTAGGAGTATGTTGTGTTGCAAAATTTAAATAACAGTCTAGAAGTGGGGTAAATACATGAGCTTAACCCCTCTTTCTACTGTAAAGTCGCTAACTGAATTAAATACTTCCCCCAGAAACAAAGATTGTTTCTTGGATATTGTGGTTAATTTTAAGTGAACAGTTATTGACATACTAGTTCTTTGTTAACTTTGGACTCTTGGCTTTATACAAAAGTAAAACACGTCTTTTGGATTTGCTGTAGTACACTCAGAATATTTTCACTAACCCCCAAATTATATTCAGTGTTTAATCCTTCTCCAATTCCTTCATGCATGTCCTCTTCATTTTCACGAAATCCAGGATTCGTGACTCTCCCTCACAGAAACGTTCCCTGTCTGCTCAGAGTAGGTACTGATTTTGTCTCCTGCTTCCTCAGTCTGTATGAATGGACAGCAGCAGCAGAAAGAAAAGAGGGTAGTTCAAGGGAGGTGGAGATACAAGGGGGACTGGAGTGCAATGGAGAGACCAGACTCTGCTCAAAGCTAAAATTTACTGGGGCATGGAATACTTAACATACAATTCTCATTACCAAAACAATATGAATGAAGAAGAACTGAAGAGGTAATGAGAAATGACAGATGCCGCCACACCCTAGATTGACTCAGGTCCCTACAACCATGACTACCATGTCCTGGCCCAGTGGGAAGAAAACTGCTTAAAGAAATGACAAGCACAGAAGACCGGGGAGCCAAAAGGTGCCCAAGTCCGTTCCCATCCCCACCAGCTTAGACTGACAGGAGCGAAGGCTGTGGAGCCCATTGTGTGAAAGAAGCCCAGGCGGGGTAGAGTGTGCCCCCTTCCTACTTTGCCCATCCCTGGCCCTCGCCTTCGCAGGGGGCACTGGGAGCAGAGCGAGCCTCGGCAGCCCGGGAGCGGCTCTGGGGGAGACGAGTGTATCCGCGGGCGCGTGTGCGTGAGGAGGAGAGCAAAGACGTGATTACTTCAGAATTTATTTAAGGGCCGGTGGAAACCACTGCAGCAGCTTCCAGGGGAAGCCCTTGTTCCAGAGGAAGAGGAGGTGGTGGCTGCCAAGGAGGAGGAGGGGAGGAGACTGAGGAGGAGGAGTAGCAACCACCGCACGAGGCAAGTGAGGAGAGAAGATGCTGTAGCGTCCTCACCGGCTCCCAGCAGGTTGGTTCTCCCGGCCAACTGAAGCAAGCAA
>NW_012104865.1:2011713-2034735 GCF_000951045.1 Mandrillus leucophaeus | reverse complement strand
GCTTGCCTTTCCGGAGAAAAAGCGCCTCCTTTAAGTGAAATGAGACGCGGGAGCACGGAAACAGGCTGGGGGCCAGGAGGAGACCTGTCCTGCTTTTTGCATCCCTAGGGACTCGTTTTCCTTCAGGTTTCTAACTCCCAGGGTTAGCCTTAAACTCCAGAGGGGCTCCAGGAGGGACGACTGGGTGGAGAACTTCTCTCCCAGATACTTCTCACGCCTTTTCTCCAAGATCTCTTTTGGAGGGACGCCCCACACACCCCGGGTGGCCCGGGCGCGGAAGGGGAGCGGCGCCGCTTGGTTAAGTTTCTGAAAGTCAAACCCAGTCCCCGGTCCCCGGTCTCCGCCCCGGGGCTCCAGCTGCACGCGGGGAGCTGCGGCTGCTCTGGCAAAGGGGCCGCGGCTGCTTTAAGAGCCGCCTCCCCCTCTCCTCGTTTGACAATGGTCTGAACCGAGCTCTGCTTCCCAAAGCAAAATTTGTAATATGCCATTTTTCCGATGGACGCTTCTCCTTTTGGCTGCTGACGGAGCCACGGGAAGATGCCGAGCTCCTGCCACGCCACCGGGCCGGGGCACGTTCCGGGAGGGCGCCGGGGCACGCGTGTGTCTGAGCTGCCTTTCTCCTCCCGTTGCTAGGGAAATGGTCCAGGAGTGCTGGGTGTGAGCCTCCCTTCTCCTCAAGCCGGAGACTGCGGTTGTCATTGATCAATTGAAGAAGCAAGGACCCGAAATCACAGACATTAGGTACAGAAACTGTCTTTGAGTTTTACTGTCTCCTTTCGCTGTATTTTTTGACCACCTCCCTGGCCCCACCCCGCCCCCAGGGAAGATGAGATGCAAATTCCTCCTTGTTGATTACTGTTAGGTGTCTTTTGCTTTCACCTCATCCTCTCCGTCTCCTATCTCTCTACCTCCTGCCT
This sequence comes from Mandrillus leucophaeus, assembly GCF_000951045.1. NCBI lineage: Eukaryota > Metazoa > Chordata > Mammalia > Primates > Cercopithecidae > Mandrillus > Mandrillus leucophaeus. The sequence goes on along the minus strand of NW_012104865.1, from coordinate 2,033,818 downwards.
ACTTGGCTGTGTCCTGTTGGGCAGGATGAACAATTTTAATATGGAAATGATGAAGTCAACTTCTTCAAGGTGGTGGGGGGTGTGGCTGAGAGATAACTGTCCAGTAGTGTGGGGTGAGCTGGCTCTTTGGCTGTCTGTAAATGCACTAGGGTAAAGAAAGTGTAAAATGTGTCCATTAAAGGTGATAATATTTCCCGAGGACAGAGGCTTTCAAAGAGTTAAATAGGAGGGAGAATATTCATGTAATGTAATCAGACAATAGCTAGGATTTCTCTCACTGAATTACTCCTTGTAGGTTAACTGAGGTGGAGCTGGGATGGTTCTTAAGACTAAATATTTTCAGAAGAAACTCACTATAGAGAATAATTACATTCTTACTTCTCGTAGGGCCGACATCTTACTGATATGATTAAATAAAGTCATTTATTGACAGCAAAAAGAAAAAATGCTTTTTGTAGCATTCTCATATCTGAAGACGTACTGCTTGGATGGCATACATTGCTAAGGAACACATTGGATTTTGAAAGCCCTTGAGTGAGGACTCCAGTGGGCATTCAAACTTTTATTTTGAAATCTGAGAAATTTAAAAGACAGTCAAGGTTATGTGCTAAGAATAAAGGAGTTGATTTTCCTGATATAAAATTCTGCCAGCTAAATTTCAGCACTGTGATAATTAAGCCAATCAGGTTTATTATTACTTTTTTTATTTATCAACAAAATTAACAATGTCTCTGACTAGATTTCAAAACCCTCAGCAATTTAATGAGGAAAGCTTCAATATCTAGATGAAGATAATTTATATATCGAATTGACTTGGAGGGAGGAATGATGAAAAGGCAAATATCAAGGCAAATTGTTAGGATGCCCTTTCTGGCTTTTCAGAAATTATGTGATGAATGCAGTTTTTAGTATTGAAGCTGATTATAAAAGTTAAAAGTGATATATCTGAGTGAAATGGACTAGACATTGAATGACCATAGCCTTCTGGACTGTGTAAGTTGCTTCAGATGTCATCCATTCTTTAAAAGGGTGTTTAACTCTTACATTGAATATGTATCTTTAATTGCTTTTAATACTTAAAATGTACAAAATGTGCATTTAAGAAATGTTATACTGCATTTTAAGGATTATTCAAATATTTTGTAATTTATGTTAGAATCTGAATTCTAATGAAATAAATTAAGCTAGTTCATGAAAGTGGCCTTATTTTTTTGTAGACTATTTTTTTTTTCTAAATTTGATAAGAAGACTTTGGATATACTCCTTTGGGTTGACTGTAAGGTATAGGCAACATATATTCATCTTATTTCCTAAGTAAATTTTGCATAATTTGATTTTTATAAATTGGATTTGAAGAGTTCAAAAGTATCTACTAGAATTAAACCTTTAGACAGAGCAGCAGAATGAGTCATAAAGGTAAAATATTGTTTCTACAAAGATAAATGTTGATCACTTTATAATAGAAGTAAATACTTACATTTGTAATTGCCCTTTATATGTTTTGCTGTGTGTTCTCAGTCAGATTACCTATTAGATATTTTCTTTTTTTTTCCCTAAGCATAGCTTATTGGCCCTCTTTCATGAAAGAGATAACTAAAGTTTTAACATGTAAAGTAACTTGTCCTGGTTCACGTGCCTTACGAGTGGAATCAAATCAAGTTCTTTTGAGTGTAGATTTAATAGACTTTCTAAGTCCCTAAGCCACTTTTAATCATAGCATCTTTTGACTAAATCTAAGACTACCTTTAATGTTGATTTAAGACCCTAAAGTTTGTGAATGTTTAGTATCTCATGGTAACAACGAGGGATTGTTAGGATATTACATTCAGGTGAAAATTATACTGGGGTATTCACTGCTGTTACGCTTTGCCTTGGAATTTAAAGTTGTTCTAAGTGATTCAGGGTGGAAAGGAATTAATAACTTTCATTCAAGAACGACATAGTTTAAAGTATAGATTTAAGAATTTAAATCTACAGGTAAGCCTAAAATTTAAACCTTTTAGGGTTTCGTTAACCCTAAAATTTAAACCTCGTGAGTATTTGGGCACAAATTGTCCCACTGCTATGATTTGCTCTCCCAGTACTTTGTTTTAACCTTAAGTGTCAAAAGTAAACACATTGGCTCCTGGTGATTATTTCTCAGAATGACATAGCTGCTCAGTGTGTAGATTTCATGCATGACCTGCTAACTAATTGTTTTAAATAATCAAATGTGTTGGAACACTGTTGTTTTCTAATTCCTTTTCAATTAATATAAAGAAAATTTGAAGCAGTTAAAAAGAGTTTGCATTTTCCATCTTTGTGATAGTCTTTGAATGAAAATCAAATTGAGACAAATGCAAGAAACAGTTTTATCCATTAAGTGTGTAACAGTAGTATCAAGTGTGGGTATCGGGGTGTGTGTGCTTATATTCATTTTATGTGTGTACTCTGTTACATATTTTAGTGTGCATACAAAATTGAACAAATTAAATTCCTGCCTTCAGGTAGCTCGGTGTTATGAGCAATGAGCAAAACTTCAAAGCATTTAAAATTTTCCTAATATTCACTGACCCCCTTAGTTTTTTAATATAGGTTATCATTCACAAAATACTTTATTACTTACATACTTTTTAAAAGTTTCTCTTAGTTTTCAGGAGTCCCTGACCAGATCATTCACAGATAATTGAATTTTGCTCCTCAATAACCCAATTTGTATGAAGACTCACATAAAAAGTAATTAAATATTGAGCTGTTAAATCTTGACATTCTATTTGAAAATATCACCAGAAATATTTTCCCTAAGGACAGGAATGTGTAGGCAGAAAAATTAATTGACCTTGCATTATAAAACCAAAAAATGCTTCAGGATCAACAACCAAACCTGCCTTTCTTCACATTAGCCTTTTGCAAAACCAAGCCGTCTAATTAATAGCTGCTGGCCATAGTACAACAACCAAAACTGAGATGAGTTTGACTTTTCTTTGAAACATTAGCTAGAGGATGAAAGAGAAAATGAGATAATTTCTGACTTTTAAGATGCCACATAATTGTTCAACCATGCACCTAAGTGTGTTTTGTCTATTTTAAATCAAATTTAAAAATATTCTGAAAGCAGTTCATTTATTTCATGACTGAGAATTTGTGATTGGCAGCTGAGATGTGAAGTTACTACATTAGCTAATATAATTTATGACATCTGTTTTGCAGAATATTTGAAAGAGTGTTAGTTTGTATTGTTTGGATGAAAACCAGACTATGTAGTTAACAGGAAAAAAGGAATATTAAGTGTAATGATGAGTATAATACTCTAAACAAATTTGTATACCTCAGTTTATTTCATAACGTTTTTGTCTAATTCAGTCAGCATCACTTATCTGCTCTGGGTAGACCACATAGGAATTCAGGGAGAGAGCATACAAAAGTAATAAAATGGAAAATGTAATGTCAAAAAGCTTAAAACTAGTCAATTTGAAAAAAAATCTGTTGACTAAAAAAGTAAAAGCTGATTATCATATAAAATAAATACTCAATGATTTGTAGATTTTCTACAAGAAAGAGTAAACATTAATTCGTTGAATTACCTAAGTCATTCAAAAGTCATTTACTTCCTACCGGTTAAGTGCCAGACACTGTGCTTGCCATGAACAATATACAGTAATAACAAATAAGGGTAACATAAAAAGTATTCACTCTAAGAGATCTGTAAACTTGCAGATAAGAAAGGTGATGAAATAATAATGGAAATAACATATTTATTTAAATTGAATTAGGTGGGATAAATCATGAACATGAACTTTGAGAAACAAGTGAAACAAAGTTGCATATGGGAGGTGGGACAAACGTGATGTCATGGAAAGAGAAAGCACTTAGGGCTGAAGGAAGTAAATGAATCATATTTCATTGAGGTCAAAACATTTTGCTTGGTTGGATTTGGGGCAACAGGTAGGGGAAATAGAGACAAATAGGCTAATAAGCTGAAAAATATTTAGTGAATTGATGTCCAAATGACATTATTGGAAATCATTTGTTTACTAAGACTCCTTCCCACTTACTTTCTTTAAGCAATGATGTGTGAAGTGATGCCCACGATTAATGAGGACACCCCAATGAGCCAAAGGGGGTCCCAAAGCAGTGGCTCGGACTCAGACTCCCATTTTGAGCAGCTGATGGTGAATATGCTAGATGAAAGGGATCGTCTTCTAGACACCCTTCGGGAGACCCAGGAAAGCCTCTCACTTGCCCAGCAGAGACTTCAGGATGTCATCTATGACCGAGACTCACTCCAGAGACAGCTCAATTCAGCCCTGCCACAGGTATGCTTCCTGGTAGCCTTTGTTTCTGCTATTGTAATTGAAAATTCGGAAAGATTTAAATAAAATTCACTTTACTCCCATTCTTAATGTTACTTTTCCACTTAACATATGTGATATGCACATTTTTGTTAAGAACAACTTAGGAATAGATGATTAGTTCACTTGAAACCTTGCCTCAAACAAAGTCATGGACTGTTAATGGTGGTTGGGGGTTTATGTGAGAAGCAAGAGTTCTTACCTGGTCTTTCTTAAAAGTTGTATTTGTGTGTCTTAGTAGGGTAGAAAACCACTTGTTGATCAGCTTTTAATGACCGGAATGTGGAGATAGTTTTATCTTTCTTACCTTTTAAACACAATGTTGACATTTGGAAATATGTGTTTTTCATTTTCAGTTGTATGGTCTGCCTTTGACCGTACTTTGGAAGCCTTGTGTCCAACTATTGTTTCGTCTTTTTTTTTTTAAAAATGCCTAATATCTGCTTTAAAATTCTTGGAATTACTAATATATTATCCTCTCCCTTGGGGGGGAAAAAAAAAAAAAAAAAAACCAAAACACTTTAACTGGTTTCTTTTTATTTTTAAAACATTTTGAAGATTGGTGAAAGGGAAAAAGTTAAGCCTCACTAACTTAACATTGTTAGATTAGCTATGTTTAAATACATTTCTGTCAATCTTTGTATTTTACAGAAAAAAAAATCCTAAGATATTTTAAGAACTGCCAGCCTATTTATATACAAAGTTAATGATTAAAGTCAATTTACTTGTTTAAGAAACGCATAGGCTGGGCGCAGTGGCTCAGGCCTGTACTCCTAGCACTTTGAGAGGCCGAGGCGGGTGGATTGCCTGAGCTCAGGAGTTCAAGACCAGCCTGAGCAACATGGTGAAACCCCATCTCTAGTAAAATACAAAAAATTAGGTAGGCATGGTGGCGTGTGCCTATAGTCCCAGTTACTCGGGACGCTGAGACAGGAGAATTGCTTGAACCTGGGGAGGCAGAGGTTACAGTAAGCCAAGATCACGCCACTGCACTCCAGCCTGGGACAGAACAAGACTCCATCTTCAATAATAATAATAATAATAATAATAATATAATTGTGCCTCTTTTAGGTATGAGAAGAAACATAAAAATGAATGGGATTTTTGACAGTCACCCCCATTAAACTAAAACTTTCTTTTAAATACAAGGTTGATTGACCCTTTCCTTAAAAAACAGTACACTAAATGTTAAAGAGTTGAATTCTCTTCACAAAGTTATGGCTTGTAACAAAGATATCTTTATAAATATTGAAAACTATATATTCAAAATTGATAAAATTCTAAAGCTATCTGTACTGTTAACTCATAGACATATTTACGACTCTCAAAATGGAAAGGATCTCTAAGAATCCCCTGTTGCATCCTGATTAGGTAATCCCATAACCCTATGTGAATAACTGCTATTCCAGTCCTTTTCATTTTCAGTCAGTTTATCTTGTGCTGAGATGAAATAATGTTTTTAATAACTCTCACTTCTTGGTACCATGGTTTGTGTCATCACACAAAATGTTTTGACTCATTTCAAAAGGCAGCTATGATAGCTACACCAAATATTATGTATTTTTAAGGAAGATATTTTAGTCTTTGCAATTGCTCTTCATAAGGTGATTTCTAGAACTGTCACCATCATACTTACTCTCTTGGAGGATTATTTGAGTTGGTTAATTCTCTTGTTAAAGTGGTCCAAGAACCAGTCACACTCTTCCTCATCTACTGTGACAAGTGGAAAATGGGGCAATCATTTCTCCTTCTGGATACAGTGTTTCATTAGCTTACACTAGGATTTTATGATATTTGGAGACAAGTTCAACATACCTTCAATGTGTACTGGGACAGCAGTCAACTGAAGTTTCTCATTGACTTGCATAGATGCTGCAGTGTGTTCCCATTTCCCCTCCACTCTTCTTGGAAGTTGATTCTGATCCTACATGTAAGACTCTGCATGTATCCCGCTTACATTTGTCTTTCTATATTTTATTCAAGCTTGAAGTTTTCAGTTTAAATCCTAATCTTATCAAAATGTATCTAAAAGTAATTTGGATTTTTAAATTTTCCCCTTCTGTAAAAAAAGGTGACTATTTTACTTAAAAATGTGAAAATAAAGCACGAGAACAAGATACTTTAGGAAAAAAAGGAGAAAATTGAAAAATATTTTTATACATAACTGATTGTGGAGGTGAATCTCTCTGTATAACTGATTGTGGAGGTAAATCTTTGTAAAGGTATAAGAAAAAAATGTTTTATTTCTAGCTCTTCAGTTGTATTGAGTATCTAAATTATGATTGCCTTTAAAATGTTAAGTTTTAATTTTTAAATATACTGCCCAGCCTTTTATCTAAATCCCTTGGGGCCAGTTGTGTTTTGGAGCTCACAGGTTTTCTGATTCTCTCTCTCTCTCTCTTTGTCTCTTGTTCTCAGTTTCTTCTCTCATTCTCTCTCTCGCTCTCTCCCTCTCTCTCTCTCTCTCTCTCTCTCTCTTTCTGTGTGTGTGTAGCATATTATAGAACACTATTCCTGAAGGACTATGGGCAGCACCCGTATTTCTGAATATTTCTGAAATTTTTCTGAAGAGAATTCTATGAGTATCCCTATTGCATGGAAAAGATAAAGACTGTAAATAGTCTCATGATTAAGTATAGGTCTGATTTTCCCACCCATCAAATTCATTACATATTTACAAATAAAATATCAATTTCAGAGTGTATGGATTTTAGAATTATAGATTAGGGATTATGAGCCTATACATTTAGATGGCTATAGTTCCATTCTAAATTAAAAATACTTTAAGGATATCTTTTTCAATGTCAATTTGTATGTTGCTATTATAAATATCTCAGTACTCCTAGAAATCCACAGGTCCTCAGACAGTGATAATCCTCTTATTTTTTTAAAAAAGAAAGCGTTTAATAACCTAATCTGTATCTTTAGGGCTGTAAGTTTTCTATAACTAATAGAGGAATATTCTTCATTAATTGCTATCATTGAAAGTTTATGAATATTTTGTAAATAATGTGCCATTGTGTGGTGGCACTGCATTTGACATTTAGATGGAAGTTGAAAATGACTACCATAAATGTGAGTTTTGAGGCAGAAATAAGGCATGTAAAATTGAAAACTGCTAGAGTAACAGAAAAATGAAAATTATTTCAGCAAACACAGGGTAGAATTGAAAGCAGAGATAAACTTTATGACATAGATGTCTTAAATTGCCCATTCAGTGCTATTAGGTCTTGGTGATTGGAGCTTTACTTTAGTCACTTTCTCTCCCATTTTTTCTTTATAAAAGAATGCAACAATAATTTTTAACAATTTTAACCATGTAAATTATTTTATAGCCATGTTGTTTAGTTTTTCATTGTGTCTTTGGGTATATCTGTTTAAAGAGTGCTGATAATTTCACATCATTCCACACCTCCAGGCCTGACGTTTCTAAGCTATGCCCTCAACGATCTAACTTATTAATGCACAGATCCATTTTAATGTTCCACAGAACCTCAGATTCAACATGTTGCAAACCCAGGCATCATCTACCTCCAACTCACAACCTAAGTGTACTCTAACTCCTTACCTAGACACCTTAAGAGTCCTTATAGTTGGTGCTTTCTTCCTCCTCTAAATTCAGTCTTCAGTGGGCCATACTTTTTGTACCTCTTAAATAATTCTCAAATCTCTCTACTCTTCTGTTTTTCTTGACACCTGACCCTGAAATTCTTTGCTACATCTCCTAACATTTCTAGTGTTGTAAATATGTCACATTATATGCTTGAATAGTACGACACTGTTTGATGTGTCCCAGCAAACTCCATTCTTTTTCCTTCATGCATGTTCATCTCTCTACCTATAATGTTCTTCCTCATTGTCTTTGTCTGGTTAATTTCCCATCCTAGCCAAAAGTTTATCTCTTTCAGGAACTCTTTTCTGAACCCTAAGTACATCTGTTCTGTGTGCTTTACTCTTATCGTTTATCATATTGTAATTAAATTATCTGTTTATGTGCCTGTTCCCCAACCTAAACTATAAGCTCCTTGAGAAAACGAGCAGATCTCAATAGTGCAAAACCCCCTGAACTGCCAAAGTACCAGGCTCATAAAAAAGGCTTTTAAAGTAAATGCAGAACTAAATATATGTGCATTTTGATGTAGAAAGAACAATAAACTTGAAATAGGAAGATCAGGTTTGCACTGTGACCCAACTACACATCACCAGTTTGAGACAGAACTTCAGATTTCCATGCTACAGAAAGTGTTTAATACTAACAGCTTATAGGGTAACTTGTGATGATTGAAGAAAATGAGACACATAAAAACTAATTAATGTTTAAGGCATTAAATATAGAATTGCTTGCATTTGTTTTATCCAGAATGCCAAAATATGATTATTTCTATACATGTATGTGAATAATCATTAGGATAATTAGAATAATTTACTAGGGATATTGACAAAATCCTACACATTTTTGAGAACAAGGGGAATAATTGTCAATTATTAATATATTTGTTAAGAATGTTTAGAGGAGAGGTAAAGGGAATGTGCTTCCTATTGCAGAATGTCATATGTAAAAGTTTAAAATTTGTTTTCATCACCTTTTTTAGCATATATTGAGGGTCCACTGTGCATTATTAAATAGCTACATATGTTTGTAAAGCGGATAGGGGTAAAAAGTTTGGCTCTTCGACAGTTTAGGGAGTAGAGTTGCTTGGAAAAAAATACATAAATGGGCCCAAATAAATATAGTACTGGAAGATTATAGAAGTACTGAAAGTATTTGAATTATGAAGTTGATATGTGATTCACTACAACAAGTTTCATGTGGAAAGTGATATTAAAGAGGTATTTTTGACAAAAGGTTGGTAAAGATTCTAAGATATTCCATGTGGGGTAGTAAAGTTGTGCAGATAGAACTTTGCTGAAGGACATATGGGAAACCAAAATTCAGCATATGCTCTACTTCTCAGGCTAGGCTTAGGGTCCCTACTTTGCACAAAGAAGACTCTTTGGGGATTCTTGCTTGTTTTGTTTTAAAAAATTAAGTGGCAATCACTAACGAAAAAAGATTTGTTTGATGAAATGTTATGGGATGAAAGTAAAGTTCTATATAGTGACTGTGGAATGTAGACTGTTATAATGTGTGGTGCAAAATAAAGACAGGAATTTCCCTGTAGAATAATCTGTAGAATTTTGGGTGAACTGATGATCAGATCATGAATAAAAATTATTCTACAATCTTGATTTTGGATGGATTACATGATATTTATCAGTTATCTATTGCTTAAATAATGCTATATAACAACACAAAAACCTCAATAACATACAAAAATATGGGTCTGTGGAATTCAGCTGATCTTGAATTGGCTGATCTTGGCTGGACTAACTTTATGTCACTGGCTAGCTGAAGGTTGGCTGTGTCAGCTTTATGTTAGTTGGCTGTTGGCTGATTCTAATCCAGGATGGCCTTGGCTGAGTCAACTGGGGCCATTCACCTCTATGCCATGTGTCTAATCCTGCAATGGGCTCCCCCTGGCAGGTTCTCACGATCATGGAAGAGGAGTAAGAGCCAAATGGATATAAGCAGATGCTTATTAAACTTCTGCATAAGTCATTTTTGGCAGCGTCACTTGGCCAAACCCAGAGAGAGTGGAAAGCAGAACAGAATTACATGACAAAGGGTATGGCTACAGGATAAGTGAAACACTGGGACTATTAGTGCAACTGACCTACCACAAATGTCACTAAAAGAGTGATTTTTGATTTGGGTCATTTTCATGTTAGAGAAAGCTTATTGTGATAACCTTCTGGTGAAGTAGGGAGATTTGAAATAGAAATGTGACCAGAAAACTAGAAAAGATAATTGAAATGTAAAGACTATTGAAGAGAAAGAATGGTCAGGGATGGGTAATGTCCTGAATGGCTAAGGCTTTGGACTTGAGTCAGAAGATCTGAATTTGAATTGGGGCTCCTTCCTTTGTTAGCTGGAGGACCATTGGAAAGTCACTTGATTTTTCTCAAACTCTGTTTCCTTAATTGAAAAGAGTAAATGACATCTACCCTTAGGAGTGATTGAAAAGAGGTATGAGTATGTGCTTCAGAAACCCTGAGCATTTTAAAATACCAGGTTTATATATATATATATATAATTTGGGATGTGCTGGTGTACATCTTGACAAGAAATTAAAAGAGGCTACTTATGGAGGACATATATATCTTTTGACATTCTAAAATTCAAACTATTTGAGTAAATCTTATAGAGAGCAACAGCTTCTGCCCTGACGGCACTTGTATTCTGAATGCATACTACCTAGGTAGAATTGGACTTGCTACTTACTAGCTCAATAACCTTGGTCAAAGTGCTTACTTCAAATAATGATAAAAACTGCCTCATAAGATCGTTATGAGAAACAAATGAGTTGGAACATGTCAAATGATCAATTCAATGCCTCACAGGTAGTACATGCTCAATAAATGTTAAATGTAGCTATTGTTGCTGATATTATCATTGTAGATATTATCATCATTATCTTTAGCCAACCTTAACTGCACAATTTTACTGGGTAATAATGAACAGTAGCACAAATTGAGAGCACTAAAAATCCTTACTCTCTTCAATCTTTATCAAATTTTAAAGGTCTTTTGATTTATCTTTTTAAAAAGTTCTTAACTGCATTTTCCTAAATTTTCCACTTCCACCATGGCCAGTCACATATGTCCCTTGATTACATCAAACAACATCCCTTCCTATTGTGCTGAGATTATAACTGAATTGAGCTCCTTTGTGTTCTGTGAAACCTAATACCAGCACATTGTGTTATCCCTTACCTGTCAGAGAGAAAGATGTTCCATCTTTTACCTCCTGTTATAGCCATCCTATTTTCTTAATGTGTATTTCTCCCTTCTAGTTATTTTTTCTTCTGGCCAAATAAAATGATATCCACTTGCGGTCTATATTTCTCATTGCTTCTTTTTCTTTTTTAACTCTTACAGTCAGGCTTCTATCATCATTGTTTTCCTAAAATAAAGTACACGTGTATATGCCACCAATATTTTGCAAATCTAGTGATGCTTTCATATTCTCCATGTCCCTTGAATTCTTTGTGTTGAGCAATGCTATTAATTATTTCATGTTGAAATTTCCATGCTCTTAATTCTCCATAACATTCCCTTTCTAGGCTAGTAGATATGTTGTCCTTCAGTGCTCATTATTTTCCTCCCACACACTTATCTACACCCATACTTGTCTTCATTTACTTACATTCTCCAATCTTAAGCATTGCCCTTCTAGTATGTGAATACTTATCTCTAAATCCTTGAACACTCCTTTTTACCTCCTCTCTTGATTGTTTATTCCCTCTGTCTCTAGTATCTTCAATTACTTTTCCTCTAAGCTGGCTATTTTGCAAGATATTCAAATAGATTTCTTAACATTAAAATGATGACAAGTACAATTAACAACAAAAAAGTCCCTTGACTCTGTTTCCCCTTAGTTTTCAACTTATTTTTTTCTTCTTCTGTAAACTTATTCTCCACATTTATTTTCCAGACTTGCTCTCACTGTCTCAATTTTTTCAACTTCTATACTGCAGTCTGATTTTTACTCTAACTCCCTGTTCAGAATGTTCGCTGTCACCAATAACCAATTAATAATTGTAGTACGTTTATTTTATTTGACACCACTCTTCTCCAAAACCTAGATAAATTAATCTTATCCCTTTAACTTTCATGATGCCATACTGTCTTAGTTCTTAAATATTTTGTTTTATTCCTCTCAATTTTTTTCTTGTGGACAATTCCTTATGTAGTTACTTCTTAAATGTTCAATAACAAAGATAAGATTAATTGTAATAGCTAACATTTCTGAACACTCCCAGTATGCCATTCAGTGTTTTATTTAAGCACCTAGATATTAAAATGGGAGTGTTTCCCTCTCTCTCTGTTGGAGATAAAACTAATTAAGTGAGGCACAAGACTTTATTTGCAGGAGATGCTAAGATATAGTCCAACCCGTTAAGTTTAGTCTTTACTCAAACTCCACATTGGAACTCTACAAAGATTGAGTTGGAAAAGCTAGAAGAGAAGTACAATTGTTTTGGAGAGCTGTTGGTTTGTTGTACATAATCTACCACTCCATGTATGAGAAATGAGAGCAATTCCTGCTCACCTTAGCCAAGTGAGATGAGCTTCAGGAAAAACATTCAGAGAGTTTAACAGGTTTCCTCTAGAGAGTAAAGGATATAGAGTCTGAAATCTAAAAGCAGCCATGTAGCAGATGAAGGCCTTGCAAGGCAGGCAAGTCCTCTTGGTTCTCCATGGTCAAGAAGAAGGTTGGCAATGTTTGAAGAGCAACTTGCGATCCTCACAAGGGGAGCTTGCTTAGGGTTATCTTAAGCCCATAGGTGAGTAGACTCGCAGAAGCCAAGGTTCCAAGGTTCCAATGTGGTGAATTATGAGCAACAAATTTGGAGGATTGATTCCAAGAGAGGAGAACTGACAGAGGGGTTCTTTGAGAATGCCACAGGTGCACTCCAGAAGAAGAAGAAAAGGTCATTGCTTCCACATTTGCCATTCCAGAAATCCCAGACAGTGGTGACACAAGGGTCAGCCACATGTAACTGTGGTCTTTCCCCTCCAAGTTTTTTTCACAGGCCCTGAGTCTGAAGTGGTCGGAAACAGTTGCTGTGAGTGGGTGATGTGAGAGACCACCAGACACCTACCCTCCAATGCAGACTTCAGGGCTTGAAGTAAGCCTGAACCAAGTATGAGGGGAGAAACTTTAGGTTAGATGGGACCTTAGAGCTGTGTCTATTTTATAATCCTATATAGAACCAAAACTATAAAATCATTAGTCTAGACTAGACTTTTTCATTATAAAAGAAAAGATAATAATTTATTGTCTAATCATATCAGAGAAGCTAGGATGGCTGTCTGAAATTTTGTTTCATATTAATTTCTTAACCTGGGGGAATTAGAGGGGATAAAATGGTTACTAAATTCAGCTTATTCATTAAACTGGGTAGAGGAATCATCTCAATTAAGATTCTAAACATTCCAATGACGCCATTATTATTACTATTCTCATTTTACAGATAATGAAACCAAGGCACAGAAAGATTAGGTAACTTCTTCAGCACCACACAATTTGTAAGTGGTATTCACCAGGATCCCATTAATGACATACTTTTGTTTTTACCCTGAGCCCTCTTCTTCATCTTGTTATGTTCATCTAGATTAAAAGAAGTATTAAAGTCCTCTGGAAACCCTGTTTAAGAGACATGGGCAATAGAAAGCATTTCTTGTGGCCAGGTGCAGTGGCTCATGCTTGTCATCCCAGTGCTTTGGGAGGCCAAGGTGGGTAGATCACCTGAGGTTGGGAGTTTGAGGCCAGCCTGGCCAACACAGTGAAACCCCATCCCTAATAAAAATACAAAAAAAATTAGTTGGGCATAGCGGCAGGCACCTGTAATCCCAGCTGCTTGGGAGGCTGAAGCAGAATTGCTTGAACCCAGGAGTCGGAGGTTGCAGTGAGCTGAGATTATGCCATTGCACTTCAGCCTGGGTGACAAGAGCGAAACTCTGTTTTTAAAAAAAAAAAAAAAAAAAGGAAGCATTTATCATAACTACTTCTAAGGCAAACAAATTATTATTAATGAAATTTGAAATTATTATTAGAATTCATATAATTATACTGAATTTAATTACTCAAGGATTCCCAGTCTGATATTTATAATACTATAAATTTACCTTTTTATGCATTGAGCATACTTTATAAGATCCTTTTTATCAGCCAGAAAGTATAGGTTACATGAAAAGATATTTAACTAGAAAGTAGAACACTTGGATTTCAATTTCAACTTTTGCTAAACCCTGTGACATTGGAAAACCAGTGAACTTCTGAGGTTTACTATTTTCTATTGTCTTAAATACAAAAGAATTATAGTCTCTCTAATCTGTCATATTATTTTGCTAATCGTTATAAAGGACAAACATTTTAGCTGTATTAGTTTAATCGTAACTATTTCATGAATAATTACTATTTATTCAACAAATACTTTAGGGCCTATTCTGTGTAAACTTCTATGCTTATGGCATAGTGTTGCTATCTATATTTTATTTTATCTTATCTTTGGTCAATTATGGTTTCTAGGAATATTTAATGGCAAATAAGAAGGCATTGCCTAAATTCTGCTTCCTGTCACATGTATTTGTAAATTCAGTGAAACTGGCTGTTATTTTTAGTGATCTTATTGCCTTTTATCCTCTACTGTGATGAACTGTACATGTTTCTAGAAAAGGTCAACTTTTTCCCTTTTGTTCTAGATCTCATCCCCCCTTGCTATTCCTGCACAAAACTTTTGCATTCTTTTTCCTACATTATGAATCGGTCCATCTCTAATAATTACAACTGAAATATTAAAATATGTTCTTACATTTCTCTTAATTTTTTTTTAAAGCTATTAACACTGCCCCCTCCCCGCCCCACCATTCTACCAAGATACCACCCCACCATTTATCTTTCCCTTTACAGCAAAAGTTTTTTTGCTTTTTTTGTTTTTTGAGACGGAGTCTCACTCTGTCACTTGGGTCGGAGTGCAGTGGTGCAATCTCGACTCACTGCAACCTCTGCCTCCCAGATTCAAATGGTTCTTCTGCCTCGGCCTCCACAGTAGCTGGAGCATCAGGCATGTGCCACCGTGCCCAGCTAATTTTTGTATTTTTAGTAGAGACGGTGTTTCACCATGGTAGCCAGGATGTTCTCCATCTCCTGACCTCGTGATCCACCCGCCTTGGCCTCCCAAAGTTCTGGGATTATAGACGTGAGCCACCGTGCCCATCCTTGTTTGTTTCTTTTAATTGCCTATATCCGTTCTTATTTCTCTCCCCAAATTTTCTCTTTGATCTACTCCTGGATTTAGGCATTCAGCTTGAATTCACCCTGAGTGGAGTGGATTTAAGAAAACATGAATTTAGATCAACTTCATCTAAACTGCTCTGTGAAGATTAGCAATATCCCCCATATTGCTAAATGCAGTGGTCATTTCTTAGTCTTTATTCATGCTTACTTTATTAGCATCTTTAGACACAGTGGATCTCCCCTTCTTTGTTGAGACACTTACCTTATTTGGCATTAGGATAGCCCACTTGCCTGGTTTTCCTCTTTTGTTTTTGGCCACTTTTCAGTCGTTATTATCATTCACTTGTCATCTTCCTGGCATCTTAATGCTTGATTACTCCAGGGCCCAGATCCTAACCTTGTCTTTTTCCATCTCTATTGACACTATTGATAATGTCATCCATCTGCTCCCTTTAAATATCATCTAAATGTTGATGACTCCAGAATTTTCACCTCTTCTCCAGACATTCCTTCAACTTTCAGACACTTATTGTCTAATGTTGAAACTTAACGTGTACAAAACTGAGTTCATGATCTTCACTTAGTCTTTGACATCTCAATTAATAGCAACATCAATCTTCCATTGGCTTAGGCCCAAAACTTCAGTGTTTTATTTCTTCCACATTCTCTGTGCAATCTATCAGCAGTCTCTCAGTGTTTCCTTCAAAGTATATGCAGAATTAAACCACTATAAGCACCTCTGCAACTCCATCCTAGTCAGAGTCACTATCTCTTACCCAAATTAGATGAAAATTTCCTAACCGTTTTCCTTGCTTGTGTCCTTGTAGCTCATCGATATAATTCAGAGCAATAAAAAAGATTCTGATTTGGATAAAAAGTAAGTCAGAGTTTGTTTCATATCTGCTCAAATCTCTGAAATAACTTCCCATCTTAGTGGAGAAGCCTAGGTCTTTAACCAGTCCTACAGTGTTAACATTTGCAATTCCCCTTTACCTATCTGATAACGTGTCTTACTGTTTTCCAGCTCACTCATTCTATCCCACCATCCTGGTGTTCTTGCTGTCCGACGTGTCAGAGATTTAATTGCCTTAGGGACTGCAGTGGCTGCTCTGTAGGCTTGGAAAAGTTGTCCCCTAAATAACCATATAGCTTGCTTTCTTCACCTTTCCAGGTCTTTATTCAAATATTTACTTAGTAAGGCCATGCCTGATAACCCTGCTTAAATTTATGAAATTATTACATCCCTCTTCCTAATACACCCAACCCCTCTTCTCTACTTTTCCTCCAAAGCATTTATAACCACCTAGTATAGTGTATATTTTATTTCTTTATCTTACTTATTTCTTTTTTCCTCCATTGGGCTCTATGCTCTCTGAGGTCAGGCAGGGGTGTCCAACCTTTTGGCTTCCCTGGGCCACATTGGAAGGATGAATTGTGTTGGGCCACACATAAAATGCAAAAACACTAATGATAGCTGATGAGCTAAAAAAAAAAAAAAAAAAAAAAAAATCTCATAATGTTTTAAGAAAGTTTACGAATTTATGTTGGGCCTCATTCAAAGCCATCCTGAGCCACGTGTGGCCCATGGGCCCCAGGTTGGACAAGCTTGAGTCAGAGGATTCTTTTATATTTGGTTCACAGCTGTATTTTCTGCCTGTAATATCTAGCATTTAGTTGGAGTTTAAAAAAATACTAAATAAATGAAAATAAAGATTATTCTTTTTCTTGTTGTATACATTCTCCGTATTTATTCTATGCTTATTTAGCAAATCATGCAATCATAAAAAATCACTATCATATATTAAAAATCTTAATGAACACAAGAAAACAAATACAATTCGTGGAGCCTTATGGCTAAAGTGTCTACAACACGAGTGTCATTATGTGTGAGACCAGCATTAACGCTCACCTCAAATCCCCTTCTAGAATGAAGTGGATTTGATATCAAGAAGTGGTGGTGACATTTTGAATATGTTACATTCATAGCACTGAGGTCAGAATGTATATGATTTGCTTTGAAGGAATTTTTAAGATAGTGACACAATTTCTGTACATTTCAAATTCCATTTTTTCACATTCTTCATGTTTTTTTTCACTAAGGAATTTATTTATTAAACTAAGCCACTTTTCACACAAAAAAAGTGTATTAATAGTTATATGACATTACAATACTACTACCACTCTTTATTATCTATATCTGACTTTCAGTTTGTGGAAGGACAAAACTAACAGTAGAATATTTTGATTAGTTTTTTGCTTTGGAATAGTTTATATTTAAATTATTCTCTTTTTTTTTTTGGCCTGCTCTTATTGTTATTCTATCAGAGGGAATGATACCAACAGAAAAATAGTCATTAGTATTATCAAGACGCGTTTCTATCTAACCTGAGATTTTTCCCTAAAATGTATAGTCTAATTTGTTGTACTTAATATTAGCACGTTTATGATTCATTTATTTTTACGAATCTTTGATGAGAAATTCTATATGCAGTAACAGAAACATTGAAATTCACACTATTTACTATTCCTGTATAGTTCACTTCAGAGCTTTACTGCTCGAGGGTAAGGTAGCAGCCACCATCACGATTCCTCAGTTTGTGAAAAAGAGTTTAGAAGTATGATTGTGGACATCTTCTTTTAAAACATGACTATCACACTCTAAGTAGATCACACACCTTTGCATTGACCTCTGCAATTAAATTAGTTTACAAAATAATATCTCTGAATTAGCTAAGGCTGCCTGGCCCTTAGTAAACCCTTAATACTTGTTGTTTGTTTACTTAAGAGTCATAAAAATTAAGTTATTTAAGAGAAGATTCATAGGCCAAAGGTACATAGGGTTTGAATTTTAAGTTAAAATTTGTACTGCAACCAGAGTTTTATTTGTGACACCAATAATTTCAAAAAATACTAATAATAAGGCTCTACTAATTTCTCTCAAATATGATTGAATTTATTGAGTAAGATTCTGAATAACTGGCAATTTCTTCCTTGGGCCTTGAATTAGGACAAATTTCCCCCAAAATGAATATTTTTAATAATTTTGCTTTTCAAAAAGTGAGATTGTTGGCCCTGGAACTTGGAATAGGTACTACAGCAAGAAAATGAAATCTCATTGCTCTTGGCTCCCAGCTCTGCTTTCCCTCCTAGATCAAGAGGCTTCAGGTTGTCTTCCAAGCGAGTATAAAGACTAACAGTTATTCCTAAAATATTTGCCAGAAGAAAGTTTCTGTTTTGAAGAGGTTTTTGTCTGTTTGTTTTGTTTTTCTTTCGTTTTTTTTCTTTCTTTTTTTAAATCTATAAGCCCATGTTGATCTTGATGTTAAGTAGAAAAAATTGCTTAGGAACTGATGTGATTAGAATTTGACACTACATTGTTCTACAGTAAATTAATTTTCATGGATTATTCTTACCTATGATTTTCTCTTTTTATGTCCACTTTTAGTGTAATCTGCTTCAATTAAGATATGTGATATTATAGTTCGAAATTTTTTATTAATTCTTGTGAGAGTTTATAAGATGCATTGATATGTTGCTGATCGATAATAGATTAATTGAACAAGTTTTTTTTTTTAAATGGGTAATTAATTTGAAAGTTTTCCATGATAAGAATATTACTTCATGATCATGATCTACTTCTTTTTTTTTTTTTTTTTTTGAGACGGAGTCTCGCTCTGTCGCCCAGGCTGGAGTGCAGTGGCCGGATCTCGGCTCACTGCAAGCTCCGCCTCCCGGATTTGCGCTATTCTCCTGCCTCAGCCTCCCGACTAGCTGGGACTACAGGCGTCCGCCACCTCGCCCGGCTAATTTTTTGTATTTTTTAGTAGAGACGGGGTTTCACCGTGTTAGCAGGATGGTCTCCATCTCCCAACCTTGTGATCCACCCATCTCGGCCTCCCAAAGTGCTGGGATTACAGGCTTGAGCCACCGTGCCCGGCCTTCATGATCTATTTCTAAGATAAAGGAGATAAAATCAGTTCTAAATAATATAAAAATTATATTATCTTTCTTAATTTTGTATATAGAAAAGTTTATTTTAAAATGCTGCCGGGCGCGGTGGCTCACGCCTGTAATCCCAGCACTTTGGGAGGCCGAGGCAGGCGGATCGCGAGGTCAGGAGATCGAGACCATCCTGGCTAACACGGTGAAACCCCGTCTCTACTAAAAATACAAAAAATTAGCCTGGCGTGGTGGCGGGCGCCTGTAGTCCCAGCTACTCGGGAGGCTGAGGCAGGAGAATAGCATGAACCCAGGATGCAGAGTTTGCAGTGAGCCGAGATTGCGCTACTGCACTCCAGCCTGGGCGACAGTGAGACTCTGCCTCAAAAAAAAAAAAAAAAGTAACTTCATTTTGTATTTCCACATCTTAAGTTCTGTGTTAGAATAACAACACGTTTTATTGTCTCTCACAATAATTATAGAGTTTCTACTTCTTGCGATTCTTTTATTTTTAGCATATATTTTGAGGCTGCTATTAGTTTTATTTGACTATATCATATTTATAACTTCATGGCCAGTTGAGCCTTTTATCATCATGAAGTGACCCATTTATTTCTGGACTGCTGTTTTCCCTTGAATTCTATTTAATCTGATTTTATTACTAGTAGTAATAGTATTATAGCAGATTTCTTTTCTGTTAATGTTTGCATTGTGTGCCATTTCTATATTTCTACTTTCAATGTGTCTGTGTTCTTATATATGTTTCCCACAAATAATGAACAGTTTCTGAATTTTATTTGTATGCAGACTGATAATCTTTCTCTTTAAATTTTTTGGTATCTTTATAATTACTGTAAATACTTGTATATTTGTATTTAGTCTACTATTTTACTAAGGGATTTCTATTTTTCCTATCTATTCTCTGTTTTTTTTTTTTTTAAATCAACCTTTCATGCCACCATTTGAATTGCATTTATTTCTCTGTTACTCTAGAAGTTTTACACTCTTGCTGTTCTTTTGTTAACCTACAAATTGCAATGTGCATCCTCAGCAAAGTATAATGTTAATGTATACTTTTCCTGCCTTATACTTCCATGTGTATGATTATATTTTTATCAGGCTATATACCTTTAGATTTATTCACACGTATACCATTTATGTTACCAGTTATTCTTTCTGGATCTCATTCTTTCTGGTTTTTCATCTGGGATCATTTTTCTTCTACTTGAAAAACAAACTTGAATATTTCTTTTAGTGTACATCTGCAGATGAATAACTTTCCTGGTTTAAGTTTTGCAGAAAAAAATCTTTACTTCACCTTTATTCCTGAAGGGTATTTCTACCGGAGATAGAATTTTATGTTAGTAGTTATTTTCACTTGGCACTAAGGCATATTATTTTATTCTGACTTTCATTGTTGCTGTTGAGAAGGCAGTTGTCAATTTAATTGTTGCCTCTTTCAGAGTAAACTGTACTTTTTTTGTTTATCATTTTGGCTGCTTTAGAGAGTTTTTTTTAGAAGAAGTTTTACTGTAATGTACTTAAAATGTATTTCTTTTTATTTTCCATTTTTTCCTTCTTAGTGTTCATAGAGATTATTAACATTGTAACTTACTGTCATTTATTGGTTTGGAAAAATATTTACTTTGCTTCATTAAATACTGCCTCATCACATTCTGTTTCCCCCCTAATTTTGGAATGCCACTTCCTATATGCTAGTTCTCACTTTATTTTCTATTCCTCTTACTCTTTCTTCTATATTTTCCATCCCCTTATTGCTCTGTGATTCATTTGGAATTTTATTTTTGTACTAACAGTTCACTAATTTTCTCTGCTGTTTCTAATTCGCTGTTGAATCTGTATATTTAATCCTTTGTTGTGATTACTATCTTTTAAAATTCTTTTTCATTTGTTTTGTTATAAATTTTATTTAACATTTTAAACATGGTCATTTTAAGTCTTTCTGATAACTTGAATATAAGGAGTTCCTTTTATCTGTTTCATTTGTCTTTTGGTGAATTATTGTTCATTTTTATTGTCTGGTTATCTCGTGTACATTGTTATTTTTGACTGTGTGACAGTCATCTTATTTGTAAAATCATCAGTGGAAGTCTATTTAGTTCTAGGAGAATATTATCTTCATCTAGAGGGAATATTTATTTGTTTTGGCCAGATATCTGGAAAATAGCGATCTTAATTACCTTAATCTAGGTAATCCCTGGGAAGATCTATCATCCAGAGATTATTTCTTCTATGATGCAGTTCTTAGGAATCTCACCTCCAAGTGAGGAAGATTCACGAAGGCCACTGCATCTTGAAAGGACTTGATCTCAATTCCCATCTCTTCAGCCTTATGAAGTTGCCAAATGTGCTGAGCCAGCCTCTTCTTTTGCCACAACTAGGGAAAAAGCAGGTCCAAATGCCTAAGGGCTTAGTTTTCCTTAGATTCCAAACTCTAAAATCTTCACTGTCTTTTTTGTTGTCTTAGTTCAAAAGTGAATTAAAATTTGTTTTAAAAATTATCCAATTTTTCTAGTTGTTCTTATCAATAGAACTGGTCCTAATTACACAGTCTGCCATTACTGGAAGAAGGCCGCAACTTTAATAAGCACAATAAATATAGTAGCCTGATACCAGCATGGGTAATGAAGTGAGGCACCCTTCTCTACAAAATTGTTTTTCAAATGAGCCAAGTGTGGTGGTACATGTCTGTAGTCCCAGCTGCTGGGGAGGCAGAGGCAAGACAAGACCTTGAGTCCAGGAGTTTGAGGTTACAGTGAATTGATCCCACCACTGCACTCCAACCTGGGTGACAGAACAAGACTTTGTCTAAAGAACAAAGAAAAGATAGCTTAAAATGATCTTCTTAAACATGTCCATTTCTATGACAAAATAAGCAATTCTCAAGTTTTTTTCTTCTGGTGTACTACTAGTCTTGCTATATATTCCTGTGAGTATCCTAGATGTCAGCAATTGTTCCAACAGTGTTGAA
>NW_012104865.1:1980127-2007798 GCF_000951045.1 Mandrillus leucophaeus | reverse complement strand
TTGTACTTTGGTACAGTATCAAAGAATGATCAAAAATGAAGGTAAAACAACTCCATCTTTAAGAGCATCAAAAGTAATGAAATACTTAAGAGTAACTTAAACAAAATGTATGCAAGAGTTGTATACTGAAGACTATGAAACACTATTAAGAGAAATGCAAAAATATCTAAACAAATGGAGAGCCATTCTTGTTTTAAAAGATTCAGTATTATTAAGATATCACATATGACCAAATTTGTCTATAAATTCAACACAGTTCTATTAAAATGTCAGCAGGCTTTTATACAGGAGAGGATAAGGTGATTTTAATATTTATATAGAAAGGCAAAGGAGCAAGGATAATTAAAACAATCTTGAAAAACATTAACAAAATTGGATAATTTAACATTTACTGATTTCAAAACTTACTCTAAAAGGACAGTAATCAGGCTAGTTTAAGGATAGACATATAGAGCAATGTAAAATGATAGAGAGTACAAGAATAACCCCTTAGATTTATGGTCAATTGATTTTCAACAAATACACCAATTCAATGTGGAGAAGATAGTCTTTTCAACAAATTAGGCAAGGATGATTGGCTATTCAAATGCACAAAGACTAATTTAGAATCTTACCAAATATCATACGCAAAAATTGACTCAAAGTGGCCCATAGACCAATATGTAAGAGCAAAATGATACACTCTTCAGAAGAAAATAATAGGAAAACATTGCTGAAACTTTGGATTAGGCAAAGATTTCTTAAACATGGCACTAAAAGTACAATCCACAAAAGAATAATAAATTGAACTTCATCACAATAAAAAAAACTTCTACTTCAAAATACATTAGTAAGAAAATAAAAATATTAGGATAACTAGGAGAAAATATTTTCAAAACTTATCTCTGATAAAGGTCTTATATTTTGAATTTATAAAGAACTCTCACAAGTCAATAAGAAGAGGAAAACCCAATTAAAAAATGGGTAAACAATTTGCATAGACATTTCACCAGTGATGGTAAATAGATGTCAATAAGCAGATGAAGATATGCTCAATCTCTGTAGTCATTAGGAATTTCAAATTAAAACCACATTTCACACCATCTAGAATTTTTATAATCAAAAGATAATACCCAGATTAGTGACATTATGGTGAATCAATAACTTTCATACATTGCTAATTGGCATGTAATAAGGTACAACTACCATAAAAATAATCTAGTCATTTATTTAATTTTAAAAAATTTACTCCTAGAAATCTAACCAAAGGAAATGAAAACATATGTTCACATATATCCTGTTCACAAATGTTCATAGCAGCATTATTCATAATAACAAATATCCTTAGGTGGTAAAGAAAATATTGTGTATTCATGCAATGAAATGCTATTCAGCAATAAGTAACAAACTATCAGCACTACAATAGGAATGAAACTTTAAAAATCATCTTGCTAAGTGAAGGAAGCCCATCATAAAAGATTATATATTATATGATTCCTTATTCATGAAATATCCAGAAAAGTCAGAGCTATAAGATGGAAAGGAGATTAAAGTTTGCCAGAGGCTGGAGGTGGGCATAGGAAGGGACAGCAAATGGGTGGGGATCTTTTTTGGGGAGATAGTGATGTCTTAAAAGTGGGTTGTAGTGATGAATACATACCTCTATACATTTATTAAAATAATAGCATTCTACACTAAACACAAAGCAATTTTGTGATATGTAAATTATTTTTCAATTAAGCTGTTAAAAAATAACTTTCCATGGCTCCCAGTCACCTAGAGAAGTTTTCCAAGCTTGACTGAAAATGAGAATTACTCACAGTGCTTGTTGACGATGACATCTTCTCTGGAAATTTTGATTTCATACTTTTAACAATCACCTTAGATAATTCATAGAATTACATTTGTAAAATGCTAATCTGGAACATAAATGATTAAGCTTCTTACTATGTCTTCAAGCCTGACCTCTAATCTGCCTCTCTCCCCCTTTATATTCTTCTATTCTGTCTCATAACTTAAAATACAAGTCTAAACTGGTTATTAATGATGGCTTGCTTAGTGTCATTATATGCATTTTTGTTCTCCAAATGCAATGTAATCTCTCAGAGCAAAGAGATTCTGTCTCTTATACACATCTAGATGTGTATAAGAGACAGATATGCATTTTTGTTCTCCAAATGCAATGTAATCTCTCAGAGCAAAGAGATGTTTCCTTATATGTGCATATTGTCCCAAACTACTAATACAGTGTTGTGTGAGCCTTTATCTAGACTTAACAATTGTTAGGTGTTTGAAGAGGTTCACCCGAGGTTAGAGACAAAGTCCAACTGTGAACTCCACAGCACCTATCACTTTCACCGCAGTATTCTCAGATTTGGGCACAGTATGCACCCTGAAATAGGAAACAGTGGTAACATGAGACCATGATTATCTGAGACAGGTGCTGATTATTTTATGCATTCCTGTGCTCATTGCTCTTATACATTTTCAGAAGACACAGCCCTCAAATCAGAAGTTTTAAATAAAATATGTATGTAGCAGGCACGTTATCTAGTTTATGAGAATACAAAAGATAGACATGTAGGTTATCCTGGTGGCAATGTAACATGTAGGTTACTGGATAAAATGTAGCTTATCCTGATGGCTTATAGAAACAAAAAAAGAACAGATGAAAAATGCTTCTCTCTTTCAGGAATGCTTAGCTTATTTGAGGAGACAGATGATTAAACCAATATTTACACTACTATGTGATAGAAATATGACAATGATAGAAGTATGACAGAAAATGAATAAGAGCAAAGAACTCAGTGTAGTAGAAGCATCTGTTGATCAATATATTCATTGCCATCTTTAAATATTTTATTTTATCTTCATAAAAGTTGTAAAAGCAATCTCTTTAATTCCATTTTATATATAGATAAAATCTCAGAAAAGTATGTTTCCTATTCTCACATTACTGGTAAGTGTCAGAGGCAAGATTTAAATTTAAGATTCCCTCACTTTATTTTATTATTTTTTATTGTGGTAGGAACACTTAACATGAGATCTACCCTCTTAACTAAATTTTAAGTGCACAATACAGTAATAAGTATAGGCACAATGGTGTACAGCAGATCTCTTGAACTTGTTCATACTGCAAAACTGAAAATTTATATCCATTGCACTTTTAAAATGCAATATTCCTTAAAGCATTTAAGATTTTAGAGTCAAAGAAGGTCAAGAGGAAGGATTAAACATTTGATGTGTACTAGTTACTTTATATTTCTGGAGAAGTTATTTAACCTAAAACCTAAAAGGAGAAATATTCTTAAGAACTATGTCTCACACTTTAGAACTGGAATTTTATGTACTTTACCATCATAAACTTAAACATAAGGTATATAATTTTACTATATAGAGGCAATGAAATATTGTTATATTAATTCATAAAATATTTCAGTAACAAAGTCATCAAAAACACAAGACCAGGCGTAACTAAGACAGTTGTTTGCTTTTTGCTGGTCTGCTCTAAGTTAATTTTCAACACAGTTTATGACACCTATTTTGGTGATTTTCTACTTTCCAATTACATATTGACTGTGTTTAATTTTGGGTCTGTTCTTGGAGTTGTTTCCTTGTACTGCTTTTTTTGTGTGCTTTGTAGAAAATATTCAAGCTTCTACATCTATAATCACTTAAAGTTCAATTTAGGTCGATGGTGTTTATCATCTTTTATACTCAGAGAAAGATGCTATTCTCAAAATTAGAAGCATACTATATGTAATTTTATACACTGCATTTTTCATTTAACATATCATGAGCAATTATTTTTGTCATTAATTTTTTTCCTTTTTTTCCTTCCTTGATATTGTTTTGCTTTTTTGCTTTCGCTCTTGAAATGGGTTTTGTTGCCTTTTTTCTTCTGCAGTATATGTAAGAAATATACATTATTTGTAACTACACTAATGGAACCTGTTGTGTGTGCGTGTGTTTTTAAAAACATCATCCAGATTTCTTCATTTGGTGTAATCAGGAAAGTAATTGTTCCATTTTCTTGTCCAACATATAAAGAGGAAAAATTGAATACTTCTCTATCCTTGTTCTTTGCCCCACACTGAACTTTCCAATTTGTATTAACATAAAGTGTTATTTATTATTAAAAACTTTTATACAATATTTTTACTGCAAAATCTAGTCTAAAGTTGCACTCGGATTTGAAATTAAATTATTAGCAATTATTTAAATGCTATTTAATAATGTTTAATTTTAATGATTCTATCATTCCTGTAGTCACCATTTGTCCATTTTTATATTTTACATTTGATTTCATCACTTTGCCTGAAGGAATGTATTTCTAGGTAAGCATTTTAAGAAAGATATTTGAGTGGTGATACATTTTCTGAGCCCTTACACATATGACATTTTCTATTGACTTTATATATTGTCACATTCCATGTTATATTCACCTGTATTTCTCATATCATCCTGTGACATAGGTTTTATGAATTAACTTTCATCTTTTCATTATGCTTTCTTTACCACAATTATTTAGAACTTCCCACCCACCCCTGCACCGCTGACTCTTTAGTAACTAGAATCAGAACCAGAATTGATAGCTCATGTTTAAGACCTTGCTGAACTCCAGGCATAGTTCTAAGGACTTTACATATATAACAAACTTAATCTGAACCACCATTGTATGACTAGAGGTACTATTATTATTCTTCTTTTACAGGTAAGGAAACTGACGCAGAGGGATTAACTCACCTTCTCTAGGTTGCAAAGATAGTATATGGCAGAGTTCCAATTCTAATCAAGGTAGTCTGTTTTCTGAACCCTCACATTAACCAGCACTCTAAATTGATATACTCATATACGGATATATCACTTTTAATACTATTTCAACCTTATATATTTTTCATTAACTCAAGTGTCTTTAAAAGCAAATGTTTAGGTTTTTTATGGTGAGATATAAGCACAATACGGCTATTTTGTGAAGCTTGAGACAGAAAATGCATTTGCTCACAATGTTTGCAGTTTGGGTTTCAAGTTATGTCAAACCAGTGAATTTCCCTGTGTCTCAGATCTTCATTTTTGAAAAGTAAATGAGATCCACATTCAGAGCCAAGAGAAATTACAAAAAATGTGCTGAAACTTTAGATTCAGGTATTTCACATTGTTATGTGCAGAAATGGAAAAACACACTGGAAAGTTACATTTCCATCTCAATCTCTCCAGACAGACCAGATATAGCCTTCCTTTTACTGCTGAGTTCAGATAAGAAAAGATGAAAATGGGATGAAAGAGAACAAAGCATTTTGAGCAGCCAGCGTAGGACCCATAGAACAGCATCCAAAACAGGACTTCTGAAGACCAAGACTGAGTGTCAACTGAGCTTTATAGTAGGGTAGTGCATAGTAGTAGAAGTGATGTTAGTGTGTGGAAGCTCTGACAGTTGCAATAAGAACAGCAGCACCAGGATGGCAGGAGCAACAGAGATGTAATAGTTTTAAGCAAAAACTACTACTTTTAAAAATAGAGATTCTCCATTCTCTATAAAGGGTACTAATGCACCTAACTCAGAAATTTCTAGTTTTTTTGGTCATAACAAGGACTCATTTATAATTCTCTTATGGTGCCTTCCAGACTAATTCTCATGGAAACAACTGTTACCTGGTAGTTAGATTAACTCAGGTTTGGGGTAATAACATTTACTTGAAACATGGTGACCTTTACACAAAATATTATTTACAAATCTCCTAATTTATTATCTAACATAGAGAGGTCATATCAAGGTTAGTTGCTTTTCCATTTGAGGACAGAATAAATTCTGGTCCAAGTGTTTGTTTTGTGAAACCAGAAATAATAGCTCTGTGTCCCCACCCAAATCTCACCTCAAATTATAATCCTCATAATCCCCACGTGTCAAGGGCGGGATCAGGTTGAGGTAATTGGATCATGGGAGTGGTTTCCCCCATGCTATTCTTGTCATAATGAGAGAGTTCTCAGGAGATCTGATGGTTTCCTAAGTGTCTAGCATTTCCCTTGCTTGCCCTCACTCTGTCCTGCCACCCTGTGAAGAAGTTGAATGCTTCTCTTTTGCCTTCCACCATGATTGTAAATTTCCTGAGGTCTCCCCAGCAATGTGGAACTGTGAGTCATTTAAACCTCTTTCCTTTATAAGTTATGCAGACTTAGATATTTCTTCATATGTAAGAAATATACATTATTTGTAACTACACTAATGGAACCTGTTGTGTGTGCATGTGTTTTTAAAAACATCATCCAGATTTCTTCATTTGGTGTAATCAGGAAAGTAATTGTTCCATTTTCTTGTCCAACATATAAAGAGGAAAAATTGAATACTTCTCTATCCTTGTTCTTTGGCCCACACTGAACTTTCCAATTTGTATTAACATAAAGTGTTATTTATTATTAAAAACTTTTATACAATATTTTTACTGCAAAATCTAGTCTAAAGTTGCACTCGGATTTGAAATTAAATTATTAGCAATTATTTAAATGCTATTTAATAATGTTTAATTTTAATGATTCTATCATTCCTGTAGTCACCATTTGTCCATTTTTATATTTTACATTTGATTTCATCACTTTGCCTGAAGGAATGTATTTCTAGGTAAGCATTTTAAGAAAGATATTTGAGTGGTGATACATTTTCTGAGCCCTTACACATATGACATTTTCTATTGACTTTATATATTGTCACATTCCATGTTATATTCACCTGTATTTCTCATATCATCCTGTGACATAGGTTTTATGAATTAACTTTCATCTTTTCATTATGCTTTCTTTACCACAATTATTTAGAACTTCCCACCCACCCCTGCACCGCTGACTCTTTA
Source organism: Mandrillus leucophaeus (assembly GCF_000951045.1). Taxonomy (NCBI): domain Eukaryota; kingdom Metazoa; phylum Chordata; class Mammalia; order Primates; family Cercopithecidae; genus Mandrillus; species Mandrillus leucophaeus. Next base: position 2,000,974 of record NW_012104865.1, on the reverse strand, counting down.
GTAACTAGAATCAGAACCAGAATTGATAGCTCATGTTTAAGACCTTGCTGAACTCCAGGCATAGTTCTAAGGACTTTACATATATAACAAACTTAATCTGAACCACCATTGTATGACTAGAGGTACTATTATTATTCTTCTTTTACAGGTAAGGAAACTGACGCAGAGGGATTAACTCACCTTCTCTAGGTTGCAAAGATAGTATATGGCAGAGTTCCAATTCTAATCAAGGTAGTCTGTTTTCTGAACCCTCACATTAACCAGCACTCTAAATTGATATACTCATATACGGATATATCACTTTTAATACTATTTCAACCTTATATATTTTTCATTAACTCAAGTGTCTTTAAAAGCAAATGTTTAGGTTTTTTATGGTGAGATATAAGCACAATACGGCTATTTTGTGAAGCTTGAGACAGAAAATGCATTTGCTCACAATGTTTGCAGTTTGGGTTTCAAGTTATGTCAAACCAGTGAATTTCCCTGTGTCTCAGATCTTCATTTTTGAAAAGTAAATGAGATCCACATTCAGAGCCAAGAGAAATTACAAAAAATGTGCTGAAACTTTAGATTCAGGTATTTCACATTGTTATGTGCAGAAATGGAAAAACACACTGGAAAGTTACATTTCCATCTCAATCTCTCCAGACAGACCAGATATAGCCTTCCTTTTACTGCTGAGTTCAGATAAGAAAAGATGAAAATGGGATGAAAGAGAACAAAGCATTTTGAGCAGCCAGCGTAGGACCCATAGAACAGCATCCAAAACAGGACTTCTGAAGACCAAGACTGAGTGTCAACTGAGCTTTATAGTAGGGTAGTGCATAGTAGTAGAAGTGATGTTAGTGTGTGGAAGCTCTGACAGTTGCAATAAGAACAGCAGCACCAGGATGGCAGGAGCAACAGAGATGTAATAGTTTTAAGCAAAAACTACTACTTTTAAAAATAGAGATTCTCCATTCTCTATAAAGGGTACTAATGCACCTAACTCAGAAATTTCTAGTTTTTTTGGTCATAACAAGGACTCATTTATAATTCTCTTATGGTGCCTTCCAGACTAATTCTCATGGAAACAACTGTTACCTGGTAGTTAGATTAACTCAGGTTTGGGGTAATAACATTTACTTGAAACATGGTGACCTTTACACAAAATATTATTTACAAATCTCCTAATTTATTATCTAACATAGAGAGGTCATATCAAGGTTAGTTGCTTTTCCATTTGAGGACAGAATAAATTCTGGTCCAAATGTTTGTTTTGTGAAACCAGAAATAATAGCTCTGTGTCCCCACCCAAATCTCACCTCAAATTATAATCCTCATAATCCCCACGTGTCAAGGGCGGGATCAGGTTGAGGTAATTGGATCATGGGAGTGGTTTCCCCCATGCTATTCTTGTCATAATGAGAGAGTTCTCAGGAGATCTGATGGTTTCCTAAGTGTCTAGCATTTCCCTTGCTTGCCCTCACTCCGTCCTGCCACCCTGTGAAGAAGTTGAATGCTTCTCTTTTGCCTTCCACCATGATTGTAAATTTCCTGAGGTCTCCCCAGCAATGTGGAACTGTGAGTCATTTAAACCTCTTTCCTTTATAAGTTATGCAGACTTAGATATTTCTTCATATCAGTATGACAGCAGACTGATAAACTTGGATTGAAATAGTTCTTAATATTCATTTAATTTAGCCAGGCTCAAATTATCATGGAAAATGGGTATAAAATAGGAACACATTGTGTAAAATTTTTTCTATGCAAAGGAAGAAAGGAACATATTGTATTAGTTTTCCTTTTGCTGCTGTAACACAAAATCACAAATTTAGTGGCTTAACACATTTATTATCTCACAATTCTGTGGTTCAAAAGTTCAGGTATACCTTGAGTCAACTGGGTCTTTTGCTTAGACTCTCACAGAGTCAAAATCAGGGTGTCAGCAAAGGCTACGTTCTTTTCTGACAGTTCTGGGGACAAACCCCTTTCCAAGCTCATTCCAGTTGGTTGCCGAATTCAATCCTTGTGGTTGTAGGACTGAAATCCCGACTTTCTTACTGCCTATCGTGGTTAACTTCTCAGTACTTTAAGTGGGCTGCATTCATCCTAATTTTTCCCCATTTGTCTTCAAACCAACAATGGTCTGATCAATTCCTTCCCTTGCTTCAGATCTCCTTACTTCTCCTTCTGCTGTAGCTCTGAGACTCTAGCTGGAGAAATGTTGCTACTTTTAAGGGCTCAGGTGATTAGACCCATAATCCAGGATATTCTTCCTATTTTAAATTCCATAACCTTAATTATATTTACAAAGTTTCATTTGCTATGTATGTAACATATTCACAGGTTCCAGAGATTACTGAGTAGATATCCTTGGGGGACTGTTCTGTTTACCGCACTTGAGGGTCCTTTTAAAAATATCTCCAATAATAAAGTATGTGCTGCATATCTGAAACTATTCACAATATCAAAGTCAGGAATTCACTGCAAACTACAGTGTAGGATACAGAAAGACAATTGTTTTCAGTATGTCCAACCTTGTCACTAGGTCTTGATAGATTTCGAAAATATCCACAGGACTTTCTCTAAAAATAAATCCAGATTTCTTGAATGTTTTACCATTTATGAAATTTTCCTGTGTGACCATGGTTAGTGTGCCTTCTAAGTGCTAATTATTTAAATGAGTCTATTTATTCAAGTTCAATGATGAAAATGCCAATGTAGTCATTCTAAAAATGTGGATATAACTATTTGGACACTGTAAAAATAATAGATCTTGTAAAGAGTTTTTTTGTTTCTCTTCTTAATTTTTTATTGTAATACATATTTAAGTTAATCAAATTATTAACAGTTTTTTTGGTCAAGGTTCTAAAACAATTTTGATATTTCGTAATGAAAGTGTCTTGATGTTTACATATATGTAGCCCATAATTGTACATTCTTCTGGTATAAATATTATGTGGCTTTATTATCTTTTCAGAGTTGACTACAGATAAGTTGAGAATTTACTTAAAAATGTCCTTTCTTTCTTACTCCATCCCATTTACCCATCTGTCCACCTATCTCTCAATACCATCTATCACATTGCTGAATTTTGTTAAATAGGTCAGAATGTTTTGAAATAAGTTTACTCTTTTTCTGGTAGTCACCTTAGAATTCTTTTTCTGGGTTATCAAATTCAACTGCTTTACTAAAAAGCAGTTTTAATGGCAAGGAAATCTGTCTTCTGCATTTGCTCAATATTTTTTCTTTGTTCTGCAAAACAACAGTAATTTTGTAGCATTTTAAATGATCTCATTTTTAAAAATTGTAATCTATAGGAAATACAAGGAAAATCTAGATATAGTTACGGAACAAACTATAGTTTTTATTAAAATTTAGATAATAGAAGCTGAGAGAAGGAGAGGGGGATAGCAGGTAGAAGGAAGTATAGTTGTACTAATTTTCTCATCTTGCACTGTTTAAAATTATGCAGTAGTGGAAAATAACAGAAAACTTGGAAACATAAATGATTGAAAGTGGGAAGTGAGACTGAGCATAAAGATGCTTGGGGAGGGAAGATTTTTACTTTGTGTTTATATTGTATTATTTTGTGCCATTGGCATTTTTAATATTATGTTTATATGATTGAAAGTCATGATTATTTTAAATAGCCCTATAAGAAAAGGTACTCTTAACCATTCTTAGCCTTTTTGCTCTTGGACTTGGTGGAGAAATACACAAACAACAAACAACCAAAAGTGAAGGCAATAGTCCAAACCAGCAGAGAGCTGTGTCAGTCTTTGGCAATATTTTCCCATAACCTAACATCATCTCTTTATGTTATTTCTTCTTATTGCATTAGAGTTGAATAGTATTCATTTACACATTCATCATATTAATCAACGAATTTTATTATGCTCCTAATCAACTTTGCATTTGTTTTAGTCTCCTTTGCAGTTAACAGTGAGATATTTTGTACACTATCTGATACAACCTCATAAATCTGTGAAATAGAAATAGGTAGTAACTTCACCATGGATGGAAGAATTGAGGTTTGGAGAAGTAGTTTTCACAGAGCCATACACCTAGTACTAAGTGTCAAAACTGGAGATTCAGACATACTCAGCTAAGCCTAAATTGATTTTTCTCAAAATGTATTATATAAATCTCTTACATCAGAATCATCTGAAAGTTTCATAAAAAGAAAAAAATGACCCTGGCTGTAACTACTCCAGATCTATGAAAAAGAACAGCTAGTAAAAAGGAGAACTTGTTCTTTTATAAACCACAACCTCTCAAATTTTAATGTGCATGTCAGCTGGAGACTGTTAAAATGTAGATTCTGTTTCAGTAGGTCTGGGGTGGGGCCTTAGAACCTTCATTTTTAACAAGCTCTCAGATGCCTCTATTTGACTATTTGAGTAGCAAAGCAGAGATCCCCAAAGAAACAGCATAGAAACAAGGAGAAATACTTGAACTATGTTAATAGGATTAAATGGCAATGAAATTATATTACTTTTCTATCATTCTAAGTTTTCTTCTTTTGGTGGTTAGTGAAAAACTGTCTTATGTAAATTAATGTTCAAAACAGCCAAGAAGTAGTGAATAGAAGAGCTAAATAAGCCAATAGGAAGTTAAATACAATTGAAAATAATTTATTTCTGACTCCTAGTACTATTAATTCAGAAGGTGCTCATGAACCTTTAGTTATATAAATAAGCTTGTGACAGAGAAAAACAACATTATTTTGATTTGATATGACATGGTCTGAAGTGTATGGAAAGAACCCAGAATTCCTTGGCCTAATGCTTTTCAGGCACCATTAAATTGGGCTGCATCAATTAGCTTTTGCCAGAATACGTTGCCATAACAACAAAAGCCAAATCTCTGTGGTTTGCAACAACAAAGATTTGTTTCTCCTTTTTGCATCGTATTGGCCACCTTGGCTTTGACTCTGTTCCACATGTCTTCTTTATTCTACGACCCAGCTAAAAAGTAGCTTCAATCAGAGACATGCCATTCTTGAAGTAGTAGGAACTAAAAAGAGCAATTGGCAAGTCGTTCAATGGTTTTCAGGGATTTTGTTGCATCACAGCAGTACTTCTACTTACATTCTGTTGGCCAAAGCTAAGCTTAAAGGCAGTGGTGTGGAAAGTTCACTTACCCCAAATGCAAATACTACAGTTCACACAATAAGAGGCAGGCCATATAATCCTTTTTGAGCGAATAGCAGTACATGGGCCATCCGTGGGTTGTTTTGTTTTGTTTTGTTTTGTTTTGGTACTTAGTGGTACTTTCTCTGTTGACGTGAATTGTTTGTAATTCTAGGGAAAGTGATTACTGTTTTACATTGGAAACTTCTCAGAAGAAAAGCTGGTGTCTAACTCAACTGTGAACATTCCCAAACTTGTACAGTGTCTAGCATATTACCCTCTTTCTACAAGTTTTCAGTAACTCAGAATGGACAAAATCCAGGTTTCAGTGACTTTAAAAGAAGAGCAGTAGGAGAAAAGATTTCAAGTATAAAGGGTTGTTTCAGGGAATTTTACTAAAAATGGGAAGAGATAAACAGGTGGTATCTGATGAGTAAAGTGGGGATAAGAGAAAGTTTTCTTTTCCTCCAGACAGAATATCAGGATGTTTTCAAGGACACATGCTGATAGAAATAATCCATTTGAGAGCCATATATTTGTGATTTATGAGAGAGAGATGAGACATCCTGAAGTAATGTCTTTGAGTAGTTTTAGAGGAAAGGTATAGAATCGCTTTAGGAGAAAAATACATTATTTTTTCTATGATAGTTAATGAGATGTTATAGGATATCAGTAGAGATGGTAATAGGTGGGAAAATGTGACTGGGGAGTTGGTGGAAGTTCTCCTCTGGTTGCCTCAATTTCTTCAGTGAAGTAGGGAGCAAGGGCATCCATTGAAAGTGAATATGAGAGAGGACTTGGAAGTTTGAGTCTAGAGCAGGTAAAATAGTTTCCTAAGAGAGTGAAAGAAAATATGATTAGGGTACAGAGTATAATTACTGGAAAGCACTCTAGGTCCTCATAAGATTTTTTATAGTATTGATTACTAGAAAGCACTCTAGGTCCTCTTAAGGTTTCTATAGTATCTATTATTTACCTATTATAATTTTTCTTTTTTACTTTGTGCATCCATCCTTTCTCCTCCCCCTTATTTCTTGATTATTCAAAGGGTTGTCTGTGCTTGTTTCTTTCAACTTACTTTTATTTCCTTTATCATCTCTACAATGTTTGTTTTCTTATTTATCAGTTTATATTTTTATCATTTTAAAATACTTTATTCCACTTTCTCTAAGTTTTTTTTTTTTTTTTGGTAACTTTATGGGTTAGATGTTTAACTCATTTATTTTAATTTTTCTTCTTCATTAATATGGATTTTAGGGTCCTAATTTTTTTCTACGAACTCTTTGGTTTCCTTCCAATAGGTCCAGATAGGCAGTGTATTAGTATTCTGCAGTTTAAAAGAAATAAATAATTGATTAACTGTTTTTCATTTCCAACTGATGGGAATATTTTTTGTTTCTTTTCTAAATTTATTAGTGTTTTTGAAATTGTGGTCTCTACTGGGTCCAATTTTTAAATAGTTTATTGATGTGTCTTCTATTATGGTAAAATGTATGTATTTTCTAAGAGAGTTTGGGGAAAAAAACATACTCATTGTATAGAATTTAATATATGGATTATGTAGACTTAATCTTATTATATAAGTTTTTCTAAATTATTATTTTATTTTTGTTCCCTTGATCTGACATAACTGAGAAAAGCTGAATTAATTATATAGGCAATTTGCAACATGTGTGTGAAAAAATGTGCAACATCACTAATCAGAGAAATGCAAATTAAAATCACAATGAGATACCACCTTACACCAGTTAGAATGTCTATGATTAAAAGTCAAAAAATAACAGCTGTTGATGAGGATGTGGAGAAAAAGGACCTATTATACACTGTTCATGGGAATGTAAATTAGTACAATTTCTATGCAAAACAGTATGTAAATTGCTAAAAGAACTAAAAATAGAACTACGATTGGATCCAGCAATCCCACCACTGGCTATTTACCCAAAGGAACAGAAATCATTATATCAAAAAACACCTTCTCCCCTATGTTTATTGCAGCACTATTCACAATAGCAAAGATATGGAATGAATCTAAGTGCCCATCAATAGATGATTGGGTAAAGAAAATGTGGTATATATACATATCATGGGATACTGCTTAGCCATAAAAAAGGATGAAATCATGTCTTTTGCAGCAACAAGGATAGAACTGGAGGCCATTATCTTAAATTAGGTGAAATGACTCAAAAAAAGGAAAGTCAGATGTTCTTAATTATAATTGGGACCTAAGTAATGCATACATGTGGACATAAGAGAGTGAAATAATAGACACTGGAGACTCAGAAAGGTGAGAGAGTGGGAGGGGGTTGAGGGATGAAAAGTTACCTAATGTGTTCAATGTGCATTATTTGGGTTGTGGTTACACTAAAAGCCCAGACTTCACCACGAAATGATATATTCATGTAACAAAACTGCATTTGTACCCCCTAAATTTATAAAAATGATAGATAAATAAATAAATAAAAGGCTGAAAATTACATAAGCAATTTAATAACATTTCGTCATTGCTTATAATTGTAGAGCTTTTATGTTCTCAGTCAGGCATAACCCAATGTTATTTGGAAACTTTATGTAGAACGATTAACAATCACTATTAACAATGTCAAATACAACCTTTCAAAAGAAGATATCCTATAAATCTTTCAATATTGTTTTTTAAGATTATTCAAATTTAGAGATGGAGAATTGTAACCAAGCCAAAAGATGATTGGGAATATTCTCTTTTGAAACAGTTTTCGTTTTTTTTTTTTTTTTTTTTTTGAGACGGAGTCTTGCTCTGTCGCCCAGGCTGGAGTGCAGTGGCCGGATCTCAGCTCACTGCAAGCTCCGCCTCCCGGGTTCATGTCATTCTCCTGCCTCAGCCTCCCGAGTAGCTGGGACTACAGGCGTCCGCCACCTCGCCCGGCTAGTTTTTTGTATTTTTTAGTAGAGACGGGGTTTCACCGTGTTAGCCAGGATGGTCTCGATCTCTTGACCTCGTGATCCACCCATCTCGGCCTCCCAAAGTGCTGGAGTTACAGGCTTGAGCCACCGTGCCCGGCCGAAACAGTTTTCTTTCCCTGTTTTACTTTTCTTGTATTTGTAGATAGCTCAATTATTTGAAATGAGTGACGTAATAATATTTTGAAATATCCCAAAGTGTACTTCAATCTTAAACATTTTAGTTGATAATTTAGAAAAAATTAAAAGATAATATCATTTACAATTTATTTTATTTACAATCATGAAGGAGAGATGTCTCTTAATTTTACCCTCTAATTTATGCTTTCAGATATAAAGCACCTTAAAGGGGAATTATCCCATTATAATATGCAGAGTTTCTCAATGAACTTGCTTTGTAGACAGAAATTCTAGAGTATCTTTATATTCTATAATTTGCATTACAATAGATGTGTTTGCAAGAATTTAATGAACTCATCTGGAAGCTTTTCAACGTGTATAGATAATTGTGTTCTATAACGTGATGACATCGTTTTTTGTGAAAGAAGTGTAATTCTTTTCATGGTCACCTGGGATGTGTGTTAGAATGAAAATACCAATGACAGAATAGGTGACTGTAATGACAGCTAAGAATGTATTTCATTTATTTCCTCCAAAACCACAGTATGAACAGTTTTTACGGAGTGATATATTTGGTCATTGTTTTCATGAATCTTAAGAAAGTTCATTGACTTTTGATTTATTAACATTCTTTCAGCTGTCTGTGTCTGAATTAATTGTATATGTGTCATATACCATTTCATTTAATCCTCACCATAAATTATGTGGCAGCTTGTGCAGGTTGACTGTGCATTTTCTGTAGACTGGTAAACCGTGTCCCCTTTATCTTTTATATTTAAATACAGGCAGGAAGAGTGCAGTGAACTAGTTAGCATTTTGAGATGTTAATTATAGGTTTTAAAGGGTTTGCATGCAGTTAATAGAGCAGGGAAGTATGAAGCACCAAGGTAAAAACACAGACTATTCTTAACGCTAGGTTTCTGAATATATTTGCTTATACGCTTTAATATGTGCACTTGTGCCTTTAGACTTTAAACTGAAGGTAGGCAGATCATAGGAGGTTAAATTGTTTGGCTATGTCCTGTTCTTTTGTGTTATATATTACTAATCGACGTGTTATTCATGTGTTTTCTGAACCTGAGAAGTTGAAGAGGTAGTTAATATCTTTTATACTTTGCAAAATGCATCCTCATGAAACTTCAGAAGAGAAATTTTGAATAAAAATCATATTGTATGAAGGCAGCACAACCTGCTTAGATAAACATCCCTTCAACTTTTTTTTTTCTTTTCAGAAGAGGAGTTGTCCTTAGGAGGGTTGAAATGAGGTGATTTGGAACATAAATTTAATATTTTGATAATATAAAGCGTCCTTTGTAGCAACTGGAACCTGCCTGAGGTAGCATCCTGATTTGCATTCCAGAAGGCAAAGGGAGGAAAATACAAGAAGTATTCCTCAAGGGATTTTGCTGTGGGAAACTGAAGCTTAATATGGAATTGAGATAGGTTTCCTATCTCCTATCTCTCCTGGGGTTCTAAGATGTCAGACAAACCTTTGTTGATTAGGGAGAAATTACTCTTTAAATTTTAGGAAGAAACTACAAAAGCATAACTACCTGTAATTTTAATAATAGAAAGGTCAATGTCAGATCTGGCCTATTTAGATTTGGGGATAAGACACTAGTAATAAATACATTTAAACTCATAAATATATGACTTAATGGACAGTAAATCTTATTTAGAGAAAAATCTGTGTCAGAGACAAGTTGATATATTTGACATCAAGTTCTTAATGATGATTGTCATACACTATCTTCTAATATTATGGCAAGGTACATGACTACTTGATTTTTTGGTTAAGATTAATCTTGGCTGGGAGAAATGTGGGGCTTGGGGAAGAGAGTGAGGAATGAGTCACATTGAATACTTCTAGGTTATATCTACTTTGTATATTGCATCATCTGTATAAAGTTGTACAATAAAAAATAAAATATTATTTTAGATCTAAATGCCCTGAAGAAAGTGTCCTATGAAACACTGATTTTTTTTCTTGGACACTAATAACAATTAGAAATCAGATATCTAAACTAACGTCCTACATTTCCACTGCAGATATATTATGATTTTACAGCACATTGTTTTAAATAATAATAATATCTATTATGTGCTTATACTATATCAGACACTGTTATATCTCACTGAAATCCTTGCTCAACCCTTACGAGGTTGATGTTGTTATTACCTTGTTTTTTCTAGATGAAGTTTAGAGAGAATGCTTGTTATATCCCAGATCAAACAAACAGTTAAAGATTAAGCCAATTTTATGTGACTAAAAAATGTGTGGATGCTATGGTATCAGTGCTCCGTCATGAAATTATGACAAAAAAAAAGGTTGAGTTGCTTTTATAAAAGGCTTGTAGTAAAACTAATATTTTTATCATCATAAACTTTTAATCACTCTCAGGTTGGATTAGTATGTCTACGTGGTAGAACAGGGATGAGGGGGGATATGCTTTATGCTTTGTGAGACCCCCCCAATTCTTTTGAAATCATGTTTTAATAGCAGAAAGCTAATCACTGAGGGAAGTTGTAGAGATAAAAGTGCCAGTAGATGTGTGCATATGTGTGCGTGTGGGTGTTTGTGTGTGTGTGTATTCGGTGTTAATGGAATACAATTTCTGAACAATCACACTACCAGATATAGAAAACATAGTAACCATAATCCCTTCCCAGTCGGAGTTTATAAATGCATTGAGGAGTGCAATAAGCTTAGAACACATGGATAGCAAAATATATAGTCCTAGGGAGTGGAACCATCATTAAAGAAAATTGATCAGGGAAATTTTTCTAAGAAAACCTCTGGAATCAACATGAAAGATTCTCCAAACTTGGTCCTTTCTGTACCCCTTTCTTCATTTCACTAGAGGCCTTACAATTCTCCTTTTTTTGTAATATTAATGTAATTTCTGATAGCTGCAGCTAGACAATAAAAACTGCCACCTTTTTTTTTTTCTAGGATGTTACCATTGATCCATTCATAATAACCTGCCTGTCTGTTGCTGTGCTTCCCAACTTAAGACTTATGGTTCATCTTATGTGCCAATTTTAATTTATTTGGTATTAGAAACATTTCAAACATTTCAATTTACGTGCTTCTGAACATGGAATATTTAATCATTTTTGTGATTTGTGTGAGCTTTCATTAGTTAGGGATCTTTGGTTGTAAGTAACAAAAGTTGATTCTGGCTAACTAAAGCCAAAAAAAAAAAAAAAGAAGAAGAAGAATTTATTAAGTGTATAAAGTCAGCTCAGTTACAAAAAGGAAACCCAATAGTTATATTCCAGAAAAAAAATGGGTATCAAGGATTGAACAGGAACTAAAGGACAATTGATGAGGTGTTTGTACATAAGATAAATTACCTCTAATTGTTTTCCACCTTCATGGAACTCTGTTCAAAATTTACTCGCAGGTCAGAGAATTGAGGCAGCCTAATTTGAGTCACAGGGTCATACATTGACTAGAAGGGTGCAGTTCTTTAATTGGTGGTCCTATTGTGTGTGATGAAGACAGGTAGCATCCCAAAGAAGTTGAGGTCTTTTTACCAAAAGGGGCAAATAAGTGCTGTTCAGGGAAACCAGGGAAAGTGACAGATGACATTCTGACTGAAGGTTTGCATTCTATCCATTTTAGGTCCACTTATGTGTGTAGCTCTTGGCTATGCAAGAATGAAGTTAGTATGTGCATTTGACATGCAGATCCAAATGTATTTAGTGCCAGTAATTTAAAGCAATTTTTCCCCCAAAGCATTTTACTGTATAATCAGTAAGAGCCTTTTACAGAAACATTTCTTTTCCTAATTGAAGAATCCTGTTGAGAGCAAGTGTTTCTGCACAGAAGAGAGTAACAATTAGGGAGTTGATTCTATTTGAAATCTAAAACCTGGGCAGATGTAGGCCATGCTTCCTCACCAATTATATTACAGGTTATTTCACAAGAATTACACTTGACCTCTTAAGGTAGGGAATGCCAGACTATGTTTAAATTACATTTTTTAAAATTTAATTTACTAACTCTAAACACAGATAGAATGGATACAATTTTACAGGTTATTTCACAAGAATCACACTTGACCTCTTAAGTTAGGGACTGCCAGACTATGTTTAAATTATATGTATTTTTAAATTTACTACCTCTAAATAGAGATAGAATGGATATAATTTACTAATAAGACAAATATAACCCTTTAACTGTAAGCAAATGGAATAAATGTTCTTTTACACTGAAATATTCTATATGTTTTTAAAAACGTATTTTTGTCAATTAAGCTAAGTATGTCATGATGTTATTTATTAGCAGTATGTTACTTTATTTAAGGTCAGTGAACTTAAACAACACATTTTGAAATGCCTTTGTTTCACCTAGATATTAGAATATGTATATATTATTGAAATTTCAGGAAAGAACTGAATTTTTCATCTGTGATCTTTTTAAGATGTATGCTTCAATGCTGTTTTAATTATAGATTTAATTAAACTAAGATATATAAAGATGTTCAGTTAAAACTTTTTAATTCCTCCAAATGCTTCACTTTGGCTTAAATTTCTTTTTGATGTCATTGGTAGCTCAACATATTTAAAAAGAGGAAGAATAAGAAGTATGATACAGGAGATGAAAATTAGGCTTCCGTTTCAAGGACATCTCCTCAGTCAGGGGTAATCATCACAATGAGAACTTTTTAATAGCAAAGAATTAGGAAGCAGAATTAAAATCAGAACTTACATATAGGAGAATTGACAACAGAGCTAAGATATGGACCATTTAAGGTAGAGCTGGAAATGTAAGAAATTCTCTTTCAAGAAAACAAGATATGGCTTTGCATTGGAGCATAAAAATATTTTTGAATTATTAGCAGCATTGGGTATAGCTACTATACATTCAACAACACCAACAACAGAGGGCTGAACCCACAAATAAATATTTCTATGAAGTCCAGTACTAACATGAAGTGGAATATTTCTTTCAAACTAATAGAAGTCACAAGATACCAATACTGTTAATGAGAATTCATGTGCAATGTTATTTTTAAATTGCTTTATAACTACTTAATGATTATCTGCCAAGAATAGTCTTTTGTTCTTTATTTGTCAATTTAAACATAAAATATTTTGCTTTGATTTGGTGGGAATAACAATTTATGGAGCTATAGTCATCTTGGCAGTAGCTGACCACTGCATTTAAAGAAAATATGGCTCACTTGCTTGAAATTATTATCACTATTTCCGTTTCCCAGCGTGCTGAAGTTACAGCTAGAATAAATGCCAAGCCAACGTCAGATAGTGAGCATGCATCCTCTGTGCATCAGCCAGCTGTCTCTCATCCTCTCACAGTTTTGCCGTTGATGGGATGACATTAAGATTCAGGATTTAAACAAATGAACATAATATGTAGAAACTGTTCAAATATTTATAGCAGCATTTTCTTCAAATGTATTAAATGGGAAGTCACTTTCCATACATTTTGGAACTCTATCCTTGTCTTTTATCTTCAAAGAGATTTTCCACTCTACAAATCTCTAAAATTGAGAAGTTAGACCAGATGGTTTTTGAGAGCCCGTCTGGGTTCTACAAGTATAATGCACATACTTGTAGCACTTGGTGCTTTTGTTTCTTAAGGTAAGAGCTGAACACATTACAATGCTCTTCAAGGCCCTATATAATCTGTCATGACCACTTTCATCCAGCTTCAGTTTCTACCTCTCATCTTTAACACTTCAGCCACATCCCACTTCTCACACATTCTAGAACATTCTAAGGCTAGTTCTCTCTTGATTTAAAGCTACTTTTCCCTCAGATAACTGGATGACTGGTACTCAGTTTCCTCAGGCATCTTCTGAAATTTCCCATTATCACAGAGGACTTCCTTGATCACTTGATGTAAAAGAGTAATCAATCCCTCTACCTATATCTTTCTCTATCTTCCTCTAGCCACACAGCCATATCACTACCTGACATATTAAAAATGTTTAATATCTATATTTGTTATTTGTCACCCTTCTGTAGTGGATGATGTTAGTTTTATGCCCAAATCTCTCTAATGACCACTCAGGAATGTTCCTGTCTCCCTGTCTTGGGAGAATTACCCTCAGGCCAAATAGGAGGTGCCTCCCCAGCAAGGGACAGGAGTACAAAAGTCCAGCCCCCTTGCCTCAAAGTACAGCTAACTGTGGTACAGTTTCTGCTTCAGATTTTCTCCATGGGATCAATTTGACAATAGTCTGAAGCTAAGTCCATATTCTTGCTTAGTTTTTTTTTTTTTTTTCTCTTCTGCCTTGTCCTGCTTCCCCCTTCCTCTCCTCCTGAGAGCACTTTGCCATTGAATCACGTATACAAGAATCCACATCTCAGATTCTCCTTATATGGAAATTGTACTAAGACACAATCCTGAAAGGTAAGCTTCCTGAGGTAAATTTGTCTCTTTCATTCAGTACTATCTTCCTAGCATCCAGGACAGTGCCTGGCGTATATTGGTGCTCAATTAAGTAATTTTGAATGGCTGTATTAGTTTTGAAGGCCCTAACTATTTTAGGAAGAGCAGCACACTGGTTTATTTGAACTCTCATTGTGCATCTGGGTGAAGAGAGTCATATAAACAAATAACAAAGGAAAATAAGTACATCCAGCAGCTTTACCCTCTTCACTTGCAAGCGTCTTACAATTAAATTAAAAAGAGGCTCATTAATATAAATGTACTGTTATTATCCAGTGTTAGATTTCCTGCAGTTCTATGATGATTTAGGTCTGAAGTTAGCAAACTATGATATATGGGCCAAATCACCCACAAGATAAGAACACTTGTTACATTTTTAAAGGGTTGAAAAGAACAAAAGAAGAATACTGTTTCATGTAACATAAAAATTATATGAAATGCAAATTTTAGCATCCATAAAGTTGTATTGGAACTCAGCCATAATCATTCGTTTATATAATGTGTATGATTGCTTTCTTGGTACAAAAGCTAATTTGAATAGTTGCAACAGAGACTGTGTAGCCTACATAGACTAAAATATTTGCTATCTGGCCCACTACAGAAAAAGTTTGCTGACCCCAGATTAAACTCCCATGTTTTCCCACCATCTCTCAGATTTGTACAATCACATCACTTCAGATCATGAAATGTCTTTAGTGCAACAAGGCCTATGGTGCCATACCTTGTCATTTTTTTTTTTTCTGACTTATTCCATTCAGAAAAATCTTTTTTCTTTCCTGGTGGGAGCTTCCTTCTTTTTTCTGGTTACCAGCTGCCGCTTGTCTAGCTGGTAACATTTATTTATCCAAAGCATTCACACCTCTTTCTGAGCACATTTTCTATCTTACCTAGGAAGACATATTTAGCACAAATCTGCTAAAGAAATAATAATTCTAAAAAGTGAAATACATGAAAATGTAACAAAAGACTCGCAGAAGTCTTTCTGACTTCACAGTTGTAAGTCCAGTAACAAAACTACTTTTAAAGCATCACTTCTAACATGGATTTTTAGGCATTTTTTTTTGCTTTCATGTTTTCCACCGACAGTATGAAGAGGAGAGAATGCCCTATGTGTGTGCTGATGTGTGTGTGTGTGTGTGTGTGTGTGTGTGTATGTGTGTGTGTTGGTACTTTCCAAGTATTTTACTATCTTGTTGAAGAACTTTTAGGTGAGAAATAGAATCTCAAGATTATACTTGATATTTTAAATAAATGTCATGAAAATTTTATGCACTGTTTTGCAGTTTTACTATCTCAGTATTTAGACTATAGTTCTAATGAGTAGAAAAGCATGAGCTTATTTCCTATATAGGCTAATTAGCTCTATGCTCTTCTTTGGCAACATAAACTACAATTCATCCAAATGTTTTGCTGATCCAGCTCTTTGTTCACATAGAAAACAAGGCAATACAGTGGATGAAATCAGTAAAATTAATTTTGTAGCTTTGGTTCACATTTCTAGAACAAACTTTATTTTATGTATTTAGATTATAATTCAATATTTATAAAAATTGTTACTCTATATTATATTTAGATAAATATAAACTTAGTGGTAATAAATGAATAATTAGCCATTATTACTAGCTATGACCTTACCTATTAATATTAAAACAAAGTATTTCTGAAACTATGTCACTATTACATGTTATTACTTTATTTACTCGATAAATATATTAAATATTTGTTAAAGAAAATACATAAATTTATTCCAATTCTCACTAAAGCTTTTAATTGAACTGTGAGTTAAAATTTTAAAAAGTTGTTTATATATTAAGGTCAGTCATTTGTAAGAAACTATAATTGTGTTGGCAATAATAGTCTAAATTTGATTTTAAGTATTTAATTTTTAATAGTAAAAAAGACAAGATAATATGAAATCAAGGAAGCATATGCCATTAACTTTTCTAAATTTTATGGGAATATGCTTTTATCAGTAATTGTATAATGTTTTATGTGATACAGATTTCCTTGACTAAATTTTATACATGCAGCTTGCAAAACATTCTAAAATTACAAATATATTTCTCATTCACCCAAGCATTAAAGTTTATATTCATGGAAACTGAGAGCAAATGTATTTCTCTAACCATTGTTATGGACCTCACTTTAATCTTATTGGGGGGAAAAAGCTGAGAAAAAGCACATAAAGCTTACCATATCCTAACCTGCCCATATCCAATAGCTTTTCTTCACCTGAGGCTTAACCTGATATCATCTGAGAAAATGTAATTTTATTTGTAATCTCCTACTTAAAAAATAAATAAAGTATTCTGTATACAAACCATAGAGCACACGCACAAATTTAAGAACACATACTGATTTAGCTATTAATACATAAGTATTAACATGTAGTAGATTCAGCTATTGATACAATTAAATTCTCTTGAGATTAATAAATGGGAAAAGAAGTGAATGAAGATAAACAGTTCACAGTCTTACCAAATGTACAAAGAGTATTCCTAGGACTAGAATCCTATGTACAAATTGTGTCATTTCTATTTTGTGCTCTGTATATTGAGAAATTTGAATATATGTTCCAGGGTTCTTGTGCCATCTTGTAAAATTAGGACCAAGGAGTACATCTATTTCTTTAACAATTTGACCTCCTCTTGTCTTCCAGTTTAATATGAAGAAGAATGACTGAGGGAGTTTGGAACAAACTTTCCACTTCATTAACATCCATTGACTATTTACAGATAATTATATATCAAATCCTCTACCACTGCTTCCTCAAAATGTTAAGTGCTGACATGTGCTGCTAGTGCAATTCCATATCAAGCATTAACATATATGTCCTCATACATAGAGCTTTTATTTGCATAAAAGAATACCCCTTATGTTCATTTTGGTTCATTGCTAAAGTCAAAGGGTCTTACCACAGTTGTAATTAAATACAATATCTCCATGAAATCAACCACGTATGTTTTATGAAAACTGTTTTTGCAAAACATATTATAGGATATTGTCTGAAGGATACTCAGATGCTCTATTTCTTCAGAGTCTAACAAAATAACCACTTTGATATCTTCCCAGCTTTAAAATATTGACATAACCAAGGCTGGTCTTCTGCCTTTTCATTCTATAACCACTCTGAGGGTGTGCTTATCCATCCAGGGCATTCAATATAATTCACAATGTGGCAACTCCAGATGATTTATGCTTCCTCAAGGAAGTCTCACATCAGCGACTGGTTGTTTAATATGTTCCTTTGACATTAAATAGGAATATCAAGCATAAAATATTTATAACTTGAATACTTAATTCTCATTCACCTTGTAAGAAATTGCTCACTCAGCTACCTTTCATACCTTTGTAATAGACCCCGTTCTTTCAGTTGCTCAGGTCAAAAGTTCAAAGTCATCCTAGATTTAATTTTCTTTCTCCCCCAAAATATATCAGCCAGCACTTAATCATCTTTGCTTTACTTTCAATACATAGAATTGAATGCATGAGAGTGTGTATGAATGTATATACTTATTATATGTATATAAGGACATATTTATGCATCTATACATATTTATCATTTGCTCTGACCACATCTCTCTCTCTGACCACATACTACTCACCTCTTTATTTTCTTTTCTCCAATTACACTGGTCCCCTGGATGGTCTTCAGAACTCTTCCTAAAATAGTCTTCTTCCAACGATCTTCACAGATCGTTCCTTCATTTCATTAAGGTCTTTGTTCCAAATGTCATCTTACTATTGAGACCTACCCCTACCATTCTACATAAAATGAAATCCTCTATCTTTGGCTTTTTCATCAATGGCATTTATTATTAACAGACAAATTGTCACTCTTCACATTTCTCTAGATGTAAGCTTTATGAGAACAAGGATTTAGTTTTGTTCTCTGCTATTTTCTCAGTGATGGGAATAGTTACAGACACAATCAATTTTTTTTCTTTTTTTTTTTTTTATGAGTAAATGAATCAGGTTAACCCAAGAGTAAAAGTAGACAGCAAGAAACTTCATGGCAGTGACCTGAACAATATGCTATAGGATAACTACATTAGCAAATCTATAAGATACCACTAGCACATTGGGACTTCCAGAACTAGGAGTGATTGAATTGGGATTGCTGTATAACTGTAGAAATTGGCATTGCTGGGTAAAGGAAATAGTGTCTCTTTTATTTTCATTATGACCCTGCCATATTTGCAGACTACAGAAGTTGTAGAAGAGTAATAGTTATATGAAAGATAGTAAAGCATTTTTTTTCATATACAGAAACAACATTATTTGTAAGGTTCTCTTTGAGACCTATCAATGGAAATTATTAAGCACTTTGTATCTAACTAGAGATCGTACTCTTCCAGAGTATATAGTAGAAGCAGTCTTCCTAGCTTTGAGTGCCAACTTTATTACTCTTAGCTGGGTGGCCTTGGGCAAGTGTCTTAATTTTCTCATATGTCAAAGAGGAATACAAATAGTACCAGCCTCATAAGTTTGCCTTGAAGCTTAATTAAATTAATGCACTTAAAACTCTGAGCATTCAATCAGCCCCCCAAAAAGCTGTGTTATTTTTTTATCATATTTTCTAATAATTTTGTACTAAAGTATTAAAGGGAATCATCAAAATCATTTCAAAAATAGTAATCACAGCTATGTATCACACAGGTAAAAATTTGGCATAATATTTAATTGTATTATGAACAAAGAAGACAAAGAAAATGAAAAAAGTTAATCGTGACATTTTAGACTTTAAGATGTAGGTTCCAGCCCTTGCCTTTAGAACAGTTAACTTATAAAATAAAGCAAGGTTTCTTATTTAGTGAGACTGTAGTCACACCATCACTTCTCTTGGAGATGTGGTTGAAAATATCAGAACATTTAAGGAGAGCTTGAGAACTGACAGGGTGGCAGTTCCATGATCCAAGTTAAAGACAGCACAATTGAAAGCATACAAGTCTTTTATTTGTGGTTGATGTAAAAAAAAAAAAAAAGTGATGTCCTACTTTAAAAAAAATCCCTTTATGTTATTGTTAGAGTCAGAGTGAAGAGGCTGAGTCACCCAGTGAGCCACCTGTTAAATCACGATGTTTCAAACTATCTACCTTCAGAATATATTTGAGAGTGGGCTGTTCATTAGTCATGGCTAAAAACACCAAGCAATTCTAAAATGCGACCTATACACATAGACTCTAGAACTGAAACTTATAACTAAACTCTTACTCTTAAGTTTATATTTAGGAGTTTAGGCAACCCCTGCTTTTAATGTGCATCCTTATAAACTGAAATTCATGTCAGCTAGGAAATTCACATTTGCAATTAAAGGATTTTAGCATTTTTCCTCTCATACAAAAAAAAAAATTCTTTGTGAGGCTCTCTTTGAAACATATCAATAGAAAATATTAAGTTCTTTGTACCAAACTCTTATAATGGCATATTTATATAAATCTCAACATTCAAATTTATAAAATGATTTATCTGATCTTGTTTGTAGACTTTTGTTTAAAATTAAGGATGAAAATGAGACCAATGTTATGTGAAACTCAGATTTTGCTTTTTCTTTCAACCAGCATAGTAGTTATTGAATTAATGCCATTTTTAAAAAGTGGTGCTAAGTCATTTTACGCTGAACATATTAGTATAATTGATGTTAATTCTCCTTTAAAATAATAAGTTTATAAAAAATAATATATCTGTAAGTATAAAATGTATGAGAATGACTTTTGTAAAATATTCTAATACAGTCCTCTTTCTTTTTGCAAAACTTTGAATTATTATTTTCTTATGCAACTGAAAAATTTTGAAGAATTTTATTTTTTTTCATTGTATCAGAAGTATAAGAAATGGTTATTTGAGCACTTATAGTAGAGTTTTCCTTTGTTTGCTTTGGAGCTTTGCATTGGGACACTGATAAGGTGCCATACTGGCTTGCTAAAGGATATTTGTAAATATTCCTCCTAATTAAAAAAAAAAAAAAAAGGTAAGTATAGCCCATCCCAAAAGAGAGTCTTCACCACAGAGATGGAAGGATACACTTGTGTGCCTTTTAGTGGAGTCAAGCTGATGTTGGCACTAATAGGCAAGTCTTAAGTAGAAAAGCATTCTTGTTTGTATTCATTCAGAAACAAAAACTATGTGGAAATGAGACAATTCTGAGTGGTAAGTGTAGAATTGCCCACCACCAGGTATAAAAGTGTTATTACTATAGCACAATAATTATACTGGAATAAATTGAAAAAACAATAGAAGATAATA
>NW_012104865.1:1970730-1978927 GCF_000951045.1 Mandrillus leucophaeus | reverse complement strand
GCATTAGGAGATATACCTAATGTAAATGACGAGTTAATGGGTGCAGCACACCAACATGGCACATGTATACATATGTAACAAACCTGCATGTTGTGCACATGTGCCCTAGAACTTAAAGTATAATGATAAAAAAAAGAAATACTCAAACTATATTTAAACTGCATGTATTATACTGTACATTATTTACATGTCACTGTAATTATTACATGTTGATTAAACAAAATTTAAAACTTCTTGATTAAATATTTAAATCTAAAACATTGCAACAGTTTTTGGAAATATAAAATATTTTATAAATACAATATATAGCATGTACATGTGTGATAAGTATATGTACATTGTGTGTGTGTGTGTGTGTGTGTGAGTGTACAGTTTTCATAGTCTTGGGTGGAAGGTGCCCATTTTTAAAGTTAATACTAAACTCAAAAATCCTGAAGGGAAAACAGATTTTACTATAAAGCAACTAAAGATATATGCCCCCAAATATATAAAAAATACATATAAATATTGGAAAAATATTTATAACCGAGGGTAATTTTACCATAGATGTTAAAGTCTTAATATGTGAATAGATCTTAGAAATCAACAAAAAATAAACTCTCCAATAGAAGAGGAGGCAAAGGCCATAAATAATTTATTAAAAAAGAAATTATATATTATCTCCTATTGAATTGGCAAGTATTGATAATTTCAATATGGCCAATATTTAAACGATGTTTATTTAAGAAGCAACTGGTAAAATATTTTCAGAAGACAGTATGGCAATAGGAGCCATAATTTAAAATATATATATTCTTATTTATTGAGCAATTTAATTTACAGGGATTTGTCCTGAGAAAACAATCAGGCAAGTGAAAAATATCATTTAAAAAAATAAGAGACAAAGTACTATTTGTGGTAGTAAAAAGGTGTGGTGCTAATGTAAGCATTCAGCACAAGGGATTTGATAATCTAGTATACTGAAATGGTGGAACATCCTAGAGCTGTTGTAAATTTACTACAGGGATATGCTTATGGACATGGAAAGTGCTCAGAATATATTTTTAATAGAAAAAACTTTCTAGCAAATAGCAAAAAAATATATTAACTTTGTAAAATATGTATTTGCAAATGTGTTTATCTGTGAGTCTATGTGTGTGTGTATGTGTGGTATGCATGCGTGTGTGTGTGTGTGTACCAACTATTTGTTAATGGTAGTTTGTTTATGGCAGTCATCTAAATAATGGTTTATGCTCTCATGGAGTGTAGTTTCCATAATGGAAAGTCCAACAATAAACAAGGAAAAAAAAATAACAAAATAAATCAAAATTTGATGATGGATCTGATGAAAAGAAAGGAATAATTCCTTTCCTACATTAGGGGAAGAGGTGAGCACTTTAAAAGAGAACTCTGGAATGATGTCTTTGAACTGAGACTTAAATGAAAAGGAGGTATTTATGAGAGGAGCAGGGAGCAGAGCCTTCTAGGAAGAGGGAACAGCAAGGGTAAGGATTCTAAGGCTGGAATAGGCTTGCAGAGCTGGGCAGAAAGAGGCCCTATGTGAGGAACCTGAACAACAAGAAAGATGAGAGAGAAGATCTGAAACATTGGCAGTCCGATGGCTCTGGTAGGTCAGTTTAAAAAATAAAATAAAAGGAGGTTTTTAATCCGAGTACAACTTATAAATGAAGCAGGGCGTCACTTGATAGTAACAAAAATAGAGAAGCAATTTTATCTTTAAAATTACCTTGCCTTGAGAAAATTCAGATAGAACCTTTAGCATTGCCTGCCTGAAACAACACTGTTTTGTCTTCCCAACAGTTTAACATGCATTCAGGTTCATTGAATCACAGCTAATTGTGAAGCTTTCAAAATTAGCAGAAATCTTTGATTAAGGGCCCAGTGATTATATTTATTAGTATTTGTGGCCTGATTTGTTATTAGGTAAAGAATGCTATTACAGTGTAATCTCATGCATTTTAACAGCTATGTTATTCCTAATCATTTGAAGAAGGCTGTAAACTGAGTCTCTTATATTAACAGATATTACCCAAAGTAGATAGTAATAATCAGTTTTAAGACACTTCACAGAACTAGTGTAACTATCCAATTAGTTTAATACTATTGCATGTCACTATTGCTTCATGTTAACTCAGCTACATAAATCTCCATTATAATTATTTTACAAGTAATACTTTTTTTTCTTCTTCCAAAATAACTTAAGGAAACTTTTTGCATGAGGTTCACTAACTCACAAGTAAATTCTAATTTCATTCTTTAAAATTTTACAATTGTTGAATGAGTCTCCATATCTTTAGTTTGGTTTACAAATAGATATGGAGCATCTGAAGCCATTTTCAATTTAGTTTTAAATTATATACCATTCTCTGTGTTTAAAATTTTTCTTAAAATTAAAAACATAAAAAAACACAATGTATATTATTACTATACATTTCGACCTGTTGTTTATTTAGACTTTTCTCTTTAGCTTTAACTTATACAAAAGTTCTATTAGAAATCAATAAATTCAAATGGAAAGTATTATACATAAATCAAAAATATAAATGTTTTTGTATAATAATTTTTAAGGTTGTGGAAGCAACAAAAGTAACACAATAAATAGCTTCATAAAAATAAAAGTAAAGATAGTTACGAAGTTCTCCAGTAGAGTAGCACAATACTGTAAATGCATTCAAATTTAATTGAAAATATGAAACATAGCCTCCCTAGATGGAACCATATTTTTAAAAGTGCTCAGTGCTTTCCCACATGTATAACACAATACTTATGTGGTACATAGTGTCAAACTTTTATGCTTCCTTACTTATATTACATATTGCTTTAGAAAGAATTTTGTGAACTCAGTATTGGACAATGTCTAATCTTCTAAGTTGGTGCCGTCCTATTCCTGAAAAATAATATTAACTTGTTTCATAAACTTTTTAGAGCAGCATTGTCCAATAGAAATACAATGTGAGATACACGTAGAGTTTCAAATTTTTGAAAAGTTACATTTTGAAATAAGAAAAATAAATTGAAAAAATTAATTTTATTAGTATATTTTTGTTTAAATCAATATATCCAAAATATCATTTCAACATGTGGCAAATAGCCACATTTCAAGTGCTAAATAGCCATCTGTGACTAGCAGCTGCCGAACTGGACACTGAAACTTTAGAACATGACTTAATGTATGACTCAAACGATTTCCTATAAACTATAGTTTCTACAAAACAGTACCTATTTTTCAGTAAAAATGATTACTGCAGTGGAAAATTCAACTGTCTGATGAGACAGTTTTGCATCATGACAAAATAATCAACTGAATCACCTTGTTTGGTTTGAATTTTTGCATTTTTACCTTTCAGTAAGGGTCTTTGGCTCTGTGTGGACAAAATCTTTTATGCACCAAGAATCTGTTATATTAATTCACTGAGATATTGTGCTTATATCTTTTACATACCACCTGTTGCAATGTATATTGATTTGGGGTTCATAGGATTATCTGCCTTCCTTCTCCCTCCACCTGAAGTATGGACACTCTGTGAGTAGGTACTGTATCTTTCGTTTTTGTAACAATACACCAGATAGAGGCTGAACACAAGATAGGTTCTTTTTTTTTTTTTTTTTGAGACAGAGTTTCACTCTTGTTGCCCAGGTTGGAGTCCAATGGCACAATTTTGGCTCACTGCAACCTCTGCCTCCCGAGTTCAAGTGACTCTCCTGCCTCAGCCTCCCAAGTAGCTGGGATTACAGGTGACTGCCACCATGCCCAGCTAATTTTTGTATTTTCAGTAGAGACAGGGTTTCACCATGTTGGTCAGGCTGGTCTCGAACTCCTGACCTCAGGTGATCCACCTGCCTCAGCCTCCCAAAGTGTTGGGATTACAGGTGTGAGCTACTGCGCCCAGCCCACAATATAGTTCTTAATAAATATTTATATATTTCAGTTACTGTCCTGAAGTAATGTCTCTTGGCTTTTTCAATATAACTTATAGAAAAATTCAGAATTGTGGGTATTAAAACTTCCCAAGGCAAATAAACCTTGTTTGTGCACATATATGGGTAATTTGATTTTCCTATTTTAGTGAATTCTGCACTTGTCTTTTATTTTATCTGTTCTCATTGATGCTCACTTTCTGAAGGGCGTTGGGTGTTTGAGGTCACTCCCATCAAATACAAGTTTCATTTACTATCATTAAGTTTTATTACATATTTCACAGGTGTTTTTCTCATCATGGAGTCATTTTATATATCCTTTTCAAGTTGTTTTGTGTGTTTGTACTTTAGCTCCTCTAAAATATTATAACCTTTAAAATCAATGACCATTTTATTTTTCACTCAACCTTCCTCATAACACCGGGCAGTATTTTGGGCACAGAATAGGTACTGGATTCAATAAATACTTGTTAATTAACCTATAATATTTTTGCATGACAATTATGTTTAATATTGAAACTTTACTACACAGCAACACAGTTTAACCTGTTTAATGTTATAATTTACACACCTTACTTTACTATTTAAGTGTACATTGAATGTCTCTTTCATTCTTGAGTTCATTCATTTCACATATTGAGTGCTACAACGTCCAGGAAATGTACTAGAACTAAGCATCCCTTAGTGAATACAAGAGACAAGATCCTGTGCCTGTGTTATTTGTGTTAGCAGAAGTACAAACAACAAACAGGTAAACAACAAATAGATATAAAATAATTTTATCTTAATTCAATGAAGGAACAAATGGTTGAGGAATAGAATAATAAGGCAAATCGAGATACTTGAAGTGAACAAGGACTCTGTGAGTAGGCAATATTTAAGCTGAGGCCTGAAGGGTTAATAAACGATTGCCTTATGAAGAGTAGAAGAAAGAGCATTCCAGAGAGAAGGAGTATCATGTGTAAGACGCAGCTTGGTACGCAGTGGCATTAGGAAGATGCTTGGTGCATCTAGGGACTCAGTGAGCTGGTAAGAGCCATGAAATGAAGGTGGAGATGAGGTGTAGCCAAGGCATGGGATTATGTTGGGATTTTTAGGCCACAATAAGGAAATTGGGCATTATTTCAAAAGTATGGAGTAATGAAGGGCATGATCCATACTAGCAGAGAAGTCTGCTGAAGCAAGTGGAGAAGGAGGGCGAGAGGGTGAATGTAATAATAATGAGGGGCATATTTTAGTTTTTGTGATACAAGTTAGTGGATTGGGACAGTTGAGCAGCAGTAGTGACGAAAAGATGCTATACATTAGATGCTATACATTGGATTGATAGGACTACTTAGGGGATAGGACTTGGGGATTGAGGAAGAATAAAAATCAAGGATGACTAGCAGTATTTCTGCTTTTGTTGGAATGACTTTTTCAGATAGGGAAGTCTAAGAAAGAGAAACAATCCGGGCTGTAAAAAAAAAAAAAAAAAAGAATTTTTAAACTTATTTAGTATGAGGTGTCTATGAGATGCCTAATAAGATGTTTGATAAACAGATTGCTATAAAAATCTGGAGCTCAGAGGAGAATTCGCAAAAGTACAAATGTGAAACTCATTGACAGTAAATAGCCTTTAAGTTTATGAAACTGGATAAAATGGATCAAAATAATTTGGTGATATAGACAAGATTGATTTCACTGGAGTGATGGTATATGAAGCTAGGTCAGAGTGAAGTGGGTAATATAGTGGAGAAACTAGTGAAGACAACATTAAAAATTTGGCAGTCAATGGCATAGAAAAATTTATAGTAACTGGGGAAAGAAAAGGGACCAAGAAAAGACACATTTAGGCTGGGAAGTGCTACAACAAATTTGTATATTGAAGGGATGCATGTGCAGAACTATATCAGCATAATCTGTGCTGTGGCACTAGACACAAGCAGCCACAGTGTCATTGGTGGTGGGGGGCGGGGCTCAGAAGGAGAACTTATGCCCTGGGTGTTTGCTGGCTGCCCTGTTTTTCTTACTCCTCTCCAGCAGCCAGCTGCTAGGAGTAAGTGATAAGAAATGCCAGCTTACAACCCACGTTTTCTCTCACTTTCTCCAGTCTTCAGCCTGCTGTTGTTTCTCTTTCTTTTTCCTCACTTACTTAATTCTTGTAAATCTAAGTTGCAGCCACTTTCGTCTTACTTTTTTTTATCTTCCCGTAAAGTGTGTAGTTTACTCTTATGGGTTGATTTAAATGAGATAAAGAGTTCGGTTCGGGGTTCATCGGAACAGTTATGTGACTGATGAAATGAAGCATAAGTAATAAGCTTTTTTATTTGGATAGTTTTAATGGAGAACTGTATTACTAGTTTTTACAACATACTGACAGAAAGAATAGTAGAATATTAGGCACTGATTGATATTTATTTATTGAGCACTATGTCTCATAAACTAGTGATTTATATAAAATGTACTATTTAAATTTCACAACCCATTTAGTCAGTTATAATTTTTATCTTCATTTTACGGGTAAATAAAGAGGTTACATAACTTACGATAATGCATTTAGAAAGTTTCAGAGCCATGATTTGAGTCCAAGTAGCCTGACATAAAGCCCAGGCTCTAACCCCTGAATCCTGAATTCTACTGTCTGTAAGCCCATAAATTCTTCTTGTCTCAGGGATCAAAATTATGTGGATGGATGTATTAACAGTGTTCCAACACTGCATGGTTTCTTCAAGATGGTGCCCTCCTAACTCCCTCTAAATGCATGAATCAGGTTGACCCCAGTCCTAATATGGAGGCACCAGGTCAATCTCCCACCTGTAATGAGCAGTAATAGCGGCAGTTATAGCAGCTACACTTAGTTATAGGTGACATTTGCTGAATGGTGACTAAATGTCAAGCACTGTAGCTTTTTGTTTAATCTTTCCAACAACCTTTGTAGTGTGCACCATGATGGCCTGCATCTCACAGATGAGAAAATGCAGTTCACAGAGGCTGAGTAATTTGCCAAATAACCTGTACGTGCAGAAGGAAGCCATTTCACTCTGGAACCCAAGCTGTCATTCTTAAAACCTTGTACACCTTTACTTGTTCAAAGTTCTTACGGAATTTACTCACTTCTCCATGGTTTGTTTCTTCTTTATCTTCCAAACCTTTTAATCCAAATTTGGGTGCAACTTGTCAGTGACATTAAAAAAAAAATTATAGTACATAAATATGAGAAATTTAAACTATGAGCATTCTTAGTAAAGTTTATCTCCACACAAAATTTTTATTTTCACTTAATTTTTATAACCAACTAATTTATTTCTATCCAACTAATCAATATTTATATCCAACTGATGTTAATTAGTTATTTTGTTTTTTTTTTTTTTTCCTCTGTAGTCTGTCTTCGTAATTGTTCTCTGGATATTTCTGTGATAATTTTTGGTTATCATTTTACTGTTTTATCCTTCTAAACACTGTATGCAGTTGATGTATAAATTCAGACATAGTGCACAATGCCAGAAGTAGAAGTAGTAATCTTTAAATAATGCTAGAAAACTGTTTGGAAACACATTTCCCAGAACCATATGCTTTGGAATTTGTCAAAACAAAACAAAAACCAAATCTATTCTGGTCAGAGAGGGTTTCCAGGTTCCATATTTTATTCTCATAATTCATCATTTAATTTTCTACATGCTATGACCGATTTTATATTTAGTAGAAAAAAATCTTTGTAAAACATGAGAAAGGAAATTTTAAGTTTTTTTTTTATTTGAAAGCTGTAGACATACAGTTGTGGAACTTTGTATTTGATTAGCAACTAATTTAAAAATATTTTCATCTATGTATTTTTTATATAACATTATATTTGAGGTGTCTCGGTGGAAATAAACACTAGAAGAGATGAAGGTTTGGGCATCATCAGTATGTATCATTGCTAGTGATTAGGACTCTATGAATGGATGAGGTCATCCGAGAGGATTATAGAGTATGAAGATATATGGTCAAGGATTAAACTCTGAAGAATGCCACCGTTTCAGGGAAGCTCAGATGAAGAGGCATCCATGAAGCACTATGAAAACAAATGGTCATAGGATATGAGAAAGTCCAATATTTTCATGAAAGATGAAGACAAGTTTCATGGGTTAAAATTTCAAGGATTGAAGAGTCAACTACATTATGTACTGTGAACATCCAATAAGAATTTTTTTTATTTCTTTTTTATTATTATACTTTAAGTTCTAGGGTACATGTGCATAACGTGCAGGTTTGTTACATATGTATACTTGTGCCATGTTGCTGTGCTGCACCCATC
>NW_012104865.1:1929837-1964995 GCF_000951045.1 Mandrillus leucophaeus | reverse complement strand
TGAGCTGCGTTCCTTTGGAGGGGGAGATGCGCTCTTATTTTTTGAATTTCCAGCTTTTCTGCCCTGCTTTTTCCCCATCTTTGTGGTTTTATCTGCCTTTGGTCTTTGATGATGGTGACATACGGATGGGGTTTTGGTGTGGGTGTCCTTCCTGTTTGTTAGTTTTCCTTCTGACTGTCAGGACTCTCAGCTGTAGGTCTGTTGGAAATTGCTTGAGGTCCACTCCAGACCCTGTTTGCCTGGGTATCAGCAGCAGAGGCTGCAGAAGATAGAATATTGCTGAATAGTGAGTGTACCTGTCTGATTCTTGCTTTGGAAACTTCCTCTCAGGGGTGTACCCCACCATGTGAGGTGTGGGGTGTCAGTCTGCCCCTAGTGGGGGAATGTCTCCCAGTTAGGCTACTCAGGGGTCAGAGACCCACTTGAGCAGGCAGTCTGTCCTTTCTCAGATCTCAATCTCCGTGTTGGGAGATCCACTGCTCTCTTCAAAGCTGTCAGACAGGGTCATTTGCATCTGCAGAGGTCTCTGCTGCAGTTTTTTTGTTTTTGTTTTTTTTACAGCTGTGCCCTGTCCCCAGAGGTGGAGTCTACAGAGACAGGCAGGCCTCCTTGAGCTGCTGTGAGCTCCACCCAGTTAGAGCTTCCCAGCGACTTTGTTTACCTACTTAAGTCTCAGCAATGGTGGGCGCCCCTCCCCCAGCCTCACTGCTGCCTTGCCCTTAGATTGCAGACTGCTGTGCTAGCAATGAGGGATGCTCCGCTGGCTTGGGACCCTCCCGGCCAGGTGTGGGATATAATCTCCTGGTGTGCCGTTTGCTAAGACCCTTGGTAAAGTGCAGTATTGGGGTGAGAGTTACCTGATTTTCCAGGTGTTGTGTGTCTCAGTTTCCCTTGCTAGGAAAAGTGATTCCCTTCCCCCTTGCGCTTCCCAGGTGAGGCGATGCCTTGCCCTGCTTCAGTTCTCGCTGGTCGGGCTACAGCAGCTGACCAGCACTGATTGTCCAGCACTCCCTAATGAGATGAGCCTGGTACCTCAGTTGAAAATGCAGAAATCACTCATCTTCTGTGTCACTCGCGCTGGGAGCTGGAAACTGGAGCTGTTCCTATTCGGCCATCTTGCTCCGCCCCTCCAAGAATTTTGTTTAGCAATGTATTGAGGTTATTTTGCTCTTGGCGAAATAAAATTCAATAGAATGGTGGATGCAGAGACAGATTAGGAATTGAATAAGTTTAGATATGGAGAAAGATAAATGTATATTACTCTTTTAGTACTACATGGACTAGAGATACATAGAGAGATAGAAAGATACTTGGAGGATGATTCAGGGTTAAGAAATGTGTATTCAGAGACAATAATTGACATTACTTAATATTATAAGACAGAGATCAACCATGGTGATGAAATACACTAAAAGCCAACATTTAGGTTTATGGCATAATCTTAGAATGCAACAATTTGTTTTTTCTTTCATTTAGATTACACTTAACTAACCTAAATATAATTCTAATAGTCAAGAAAGAAGCTTTTTTTTTGTTTTAGAGAGGATATTAGTATTTTATGTTTATATGTCTTCAGTAAGAGCTTATAATATTACTATGTCTATGAAGGAAGCAGTTTTACCACTACGTAATTTTGGTTACATAAAATTTTTATGATAAATGGTGAAAAAAACCTTTATATTAAGAAGCAAATATCCCTTCAAAAAGTCATGTTTATACAATATTAAAATCATGAAAATTTAAAAATGCTTTTGATGTATTAATATATTTAGCAAAATAATTTGGCATAATATTTACCAGAGTAAAGTCTTTACTCAACACTCAAATTTTTAAACTCATATAGAAACAAATCAATTTTAAGTCACCATTAAAGTGATCTTGTTTTATCTTTTACTAATGTTTGAGGACATGAGTAGATCACATGAAATGTGCTATACTCCTTTAATAACTTCTTACAATTTCTTTAATCCTATAATGTTTTATTTCTAAAATTGTTCTGTGGTTTTATAATAGATGCATGGCCTAATTCTGCATATTTCTTGATAGTGAAATATGTGATCTAAGGCTGTCCTGAGTTAGTAGAAATGTCTGCTTTCAAAGCTACTCATAGATAGTAAATATCTTAGCTCTACCAATGCTTATAATAAAGTCTGTTGTGCTCAAATGCATTTTATTACAACATATGTTAATTGTCATGGAACATACAATAGATAATTCATATTCAGTCTACTCAAAACCACTACTTTAAAGGAGAAAATCAATGAACCTTTTTGTTTCCACTAGATATGTGTGTTTGTGGGGTGTATGTGTGTGTATGTGTGTGTGTCTGTGTATAAAGGACTAGATAGGTTGAAATTAGTAACACTGCTAAATTGTGCATCTCATACGTACCCTTCCACAGGCATAGGAAATGGGCAAAATATATGCAAACTCATTTGCAACAAAGGGTTTACTTCAAATTATAAACAAAATATTTATTTCCTGAGGCTTCTAATTTTTCATCTTCTTTCCTCTGGCTCTTTATTAACAACCGTTCTTCTCTTAAGTTCATTTTGTGCTGTGATAACAGCATAACACAGGCTAATTTATAAGCAAGGGAAATTTATTTTTTACAGTTCTGGAGGCTAGGAAATCCAAAGTCAAGGGGTCCTCCTCTGACTAGGGTCTTCTTGCTGTGTCATCTCATGGTGGAAGGTAGAAGGACAAGAAAGCGTGTTTAAGAGTGAGAGCATGAGGGGGCTAAACTCACTTTTATCAGAAACTTGCTCCTGCAATAATAGCACTAATTCATTTATGAGGACAAAACCCTCATGGTTTTACTACCTCGTAAGGGTCCCACCTCTTAATATCATCACAATGGTAATTACATTTCAACATGTAATGTTGGAGGGGACATTCACCTCATAGCAATTCTACATGAATAAATCTTCTTTCTTAGAAACAAAGTTTTTCAACTCCTGGCCTACTAAATCAGAAATTCTCAGAGTAAGTCTTGGAATCTTTACTTTTGTCACCTTAATGTTTCTGTTCTTGAATACTTACATCCATGGTGACATTTATATTACTACATTTTAAATGGCTTCTTTAAAAATATTGCTCAACAAATGTGTCTGTATAGGATTATTCTTATCACATTGGCCGTAGTATTACCGCATTCAGGTTCCAAACATGATATCTAATTGGTTTTTAAAAAATTAATGTTGGATATTTCCTTGATTGATCATTCTAGCCTGACTTGAGCCTATCATATACAGACGCTGATTGATCCAGGTGCCTGGAAATAGACCAGTGAACAAAGCAAAGTCTTGGCCTAGAGGAAATGTTCTAAATAGTTAAGGAGACAGACATATGAGATCATTTGTAACATTTTGGAAAAGTTTTTCTACTGATTGATTGTCCGTTTACTAAGGAAAACTATGCTATCTTACAGTTTCTGGACGAATGTTATTACTAAAGAATTTAAATTGCCCTGCTCTGAATAATGTAAATCTAAATAAAATAGTTGGACATATTCCTGTATAGATTTTTTAGCTGAAGTGGCTTATAAAACTTTCATAATTTTAAATATGACTTATTTAATTTCCCTGTCTTTTTCCCCTTTCCTTCCTCAAATAAATTAGATATACTTCTCCAGTCTGAGCTGATAGTTATTGCAAAGGAAAAGAATTACAAATAAAATACATAATTTTATTCTCTAAATAAGCTTTTAAATAATGTATCATAAATTTGTGTAACTTCTCATACTGTGTGACATTTAATGAATCAGAATAGCCCAAAGGGCCTAAAAAAGATTTACTGAGAAATATGTCACTTGGAGTGTATACACTTTCTGATAATCCCTTTCAATTGAAAGAGAATGGGAAAGATGTTTTACTTTTTATGCTTAATTCATTACACATTTAAAACATATTAAGCAAAATTTAGAAATTCAGGGAGCTCTACATTTTCTAGTAATCCTGCCATTTCTCTTATTAGGCATTGTCTGTCTATGATTCATTTCAACAATGACAAAGAAGCTGCTAGATTCATAACAAACCCGAGATTAATATTCTCTAACTTCACATGTCAAAAAAAAAAACCCTATTTTTCAAGAGAAAAGAGTGAAGATCAAAAGGTAGGACTCTATTTCTTTTCAAGTGCATAAGGTTTAAGGATCAGAGAATATCTTTTCATCTAGTAGAGAAAAATGTAGCAGGGGATCATATAGGTCAAGACTAATTGGATTGCATTTTAATAGGTTAACTTATTTTCTGTCTATCACCAAGAAAGTGTCAAAAAATCTTTAATTCCTTTACTGGGTGAAGAATTCATCACGTATCTTAAGAAACTGCTCAGTCAAAAGCAAAGTATGAACAACTGAAAACAGCAATATGTTTAATAAAGAAAAAGTTTTGCTGAGGCCATTATGCACAGGACGAGTACCAGAGATCCTGTTCAATGAGATCCCTATTCAATCTGTAAAAATATTGTCAGATTTGTTAAACTTGGCTTATGTCTTTGCTTCATAAGCAAGACTAGGTTGCTTCATAGTGTGTAAATTAAATATGCAAGGTTTAAATATGCAAATATGCAATATGTCAGTCTTTTTCCTTACCCTTCACTTGGTCCCAATACCTCCTAATGAAATTATGCTACCACATTCTTCACGACTGGATGATGAGAGTTAAGAGCCTGCCGCCACAGACCCAGTAGAGGAATTGACAAGCCCAGAGTTTTCCTCCTGCCAATATGCAAATAAAAAATTTAAACAAAGCACATCAAGTCATTATTGCACTGTCTACTACTGTTGCTACGATTGCTATTCGTGCTACTGCCACTTAACCCTTATTTGTATTTGCTATGTGTACACATTTACCTTCCCAACAATCATCAGAGTCAGGTACTATTGTTATATAAGTTTTATATGTGGGAAATTAAAGCACAAACTCTTAAGTAACTAGCCCAAGGTTACACATCTATACAGTGTCTGAGCCAGTATTCAAATCCAGGCATCCTAGGCCTAAAGCTCCTGTATTAATACCAACACTAAATTATACAACACAAAAATCACAATATGTTAATATTAAATTAGCCTCTTTGCTGATTTTCTGATTGCAAAATTCTGGATAAATTTGTCTCATTTTAGGGGGATGCTGCTTATTCAAACAATTATATAACATAGCACTGAGAATTAAGAAATGAGGTCAGGGAATTGCCAAAGGAAACCAGAGTTGGGAAATATAAAATGCAAAAACATTCAGAAGAAGCAAAAACCAATTGGTGTATAGAGATGATCATTTAAGCAGAAAAGTTTGCTAATGAACATATATTTTTATTTTTTGGCTGATGTTTTGCTGAACAGAGTAAGGCTGAATCATTTGCAAATGCTTATGAAACAGGAAAAATTTATATGGATTTTTTTAAAAGTATCTTGTATTAGGCCATTTTTGCATTGCTGGAAAGAAATGCCTGACTGGGTAATTTATAAATAAAAAATGTTTAATTGGCTCACAGTTTTGTAGGTTTTACAGGAAGCATGGTGCTGGCATTTGCTTGACTTCTGGAGAAGCCTCAGGGAGCTTTCAATCATGGCAGAAGGCAAAGGGGAAACAGGCACATCACATGGCAAAAGTAGGAGCAAGCAAGAGGGGTTACGGAGGTGCCACACTTTTCAATGACCACATCTCACAAGAGCTCGCTACCACAAAGACACACCATCCAGCCATACAGTGTGGCAGCTTCCCCCAGACAGGTGTGTGTGTGTGTGTGAGAAAGAGAGAAAGAGAGAGAGAAAGTCAGTCTATAGTAACCTAATCTCAGAAGTGGCAAGAACTCATCCCAACACTTGACCATATTTTTACTAGGTCTAAACATCTACACTTAAGAGAGGGGGATTACACAAGGGTATGAATACCAGGAGGTAAGAATCACTGGGAACAATTTTAGAGGCTTCCTATACTAATTTCCAAAGACATTCTAAAGAATATTATAAAATAAAATGTATCTTTTTCTTCTCTCTCTTTTGGCAATTTCTTCCTTATTTCCCCTGGTCAAAAGTTACTTATCTCCTTTCCACAGCTAATTAAAGTTTCCTTTTAGCTAACTATTATGCATTAATAGGCCCTTGTTGAATTAATCTTATGTGAAAGACACTTGGCAAATGCAACCTGGACAATAAAAGAAAAACTAACTTAATGTACTTTCTCCTAATGAGTTTGCAGTGGAGGTTCATAACATCAGACAAAATCTGTTGAAATGATTCACTTAGTATTGGTGACTAATTCCAATAAGGTATTATCTTGTCATTTTGCCTGAGCATTCAATGCCACAGAATAGAAAACAGTATAGAATAAAAAGAATTTCAGGTACTGAAATAGGATACTTTAAGGCAGTGTCCTCCCACACACAGGAAACTGCCCACTGAAACTGTCTTTCCATTTATTTTTCTTGAATCAACATATTTATTGAAAGATTACAGAATATAGAGAGGTATGGATAAACCTATGCTAAGAGGGTTAGAATTTATATGGAAAGAAAGCACATAGAATGATAATATAAGGCAATATATACATGAAAATAAGTATAATGGAAGTTAAGTGAATGGAGAGGTCAATCCTAACTGGGCTGGTCAAGAAAGTTTCATTTGGTTTGAATCCAAGGTATTCTTACATTCAGGCCAAGCTTGTTCTGGCTTATATTTCTAATTCCCCCTTGTGATAGACTGAATAAGGAACCCCTAAAATGTCTGCATCTTATATCCCAGGACATGTGATTATGTTACCTTTGGGACATTGTGGGTGTGAGGACATTAGGTTAAGAATCTTGAGAGATAATTCTGAATTAGCTAGGTGCATCCAATATAAGAGTCCTTATAAGAAGGAGGCAAAAGGGTTGGTGTTAGAAAAAGAGATGTGAAGATAGAACTAGAGATTGAAATAATGCTCTTTGAAGATGGAGGAAGAGGCCATAAGCCAAAAAATGCATGAAGCCTTTAAAAGCTGGATAAGGCAAGGAAATGGATTCTCCTCTGAAGTTTCCAGAAGGAACACAGCCCCTGCCAACACCTTGATTTTTAGATTCTAACCTTCAAATCTGTAAAAGAATAAATGTGTGTTATTTTAAGTGACTAATTTGTGAAAGTTCATTTGAGAAGCAATAGGAAATTAATATACTCTTCACATGGGATGGAATTTAGTCGTTTACCCATGGGCCATGTTGCTTTACTTTTCTAGACATTCCTGTTAGGCCAAGCACTTTAAGATGCACCACCCACTGTGCAGCTCCAATCTGGTCCTCAGGAATATACAACTCTGTGTGCTGGGGGAGGAGGAGTAGGAGGGCGAGGAGTGAGAGACAGGAATAGGCTTTGGAGCGTAAGTGTAAAGATGCCAAAAATCCTGACATGCAAATTTAGTTTACTTTCCATGAAGAAATTTCCTCCCTAATATGCCAATAATGCTCTCATTAAAAGACAATGCTTAACAATTCTGGCAGAATCTGCTTTACAATATTTTCACATGGCTTAATGTAGCTCCTTGCTTAAGGATATGGAAACACTGGTCATCACCACATTATTTTTGGCCTTTGGACCAAAGCTAAAATTGAGAAAGATTCCAATTTTAATATTATGCTACATAGCCACTTCACTGTGCATTCAAGATTCACAATCCAGTTTAAGGGATGCTGGAGGCAAAGGAATGAAGATTTATCTACCATTAAAATGTCACTATATTCTTGCTTTGAGTGGTACTGTACTGGGTTTACTGAAACTCGGACATGTCAGAACCAGGGGAGTCTTGTCCCTGCTTTATGGTAACTGATTTCATGGAGCCATGCAAGGTAAAGACAGTTAACACTGTATTGCGCTAAGTAAGGACTGTTTGTATTGTCTGTTTTGATTGCTATCAAGCAAAAGAAATATCTGAACTTTGCCACTGCACTAACCCCGAGGAACTTAGCGTTGTATGCGCTTTGAAATTCTCACCTGGTGGTGTGGCTCATTTGAATGCTGTCAGTTACATTTGGGAGGAAGTATAAGTAATGAAAAATATGTCCTAGAAATATTAAGGAAAGGAGAGATAAATATATAAAATATTCTAAATTGATCCCAGTAAATTAAAGAATATTATAAACTTTAAAGCTTTATTTTAGTTGTATTTTTGGGGGAGGGAGCTTGATTGGATGAAAAGGAGAACAAGACTGTCTGTAGAGCATATAATGACTCTAGAACGTTCTATCATCGACTCTAAATCTCCAGCTTTTATGCTGTGTTCTATGACTCCTACATTATGCTGTAGTCTCAATTACTTGAATAGCATAACATCAATGCATTTTATGCTCTGATTTCAGTCAATTACATTTCCATTCAATAGTATTATTTGGTATTGTAAACATTTATTCATAATAGAATCCTGGTCGCATCAATGGAAATGGAGCTATCCAGAAGAAAAGTAGATAAATCATATGTTCTTTTGCTATTTCTTGTTAACATTATGATCATCACTTATTTCAAAAACTGAACTAAAAAATGAAAAATAAATGTGAAATTCACTTATGATTTAGAACTTGATAAATTTATTTCCCAAAGAAAACAGCAATGCAAAGGGAATTTTTCTGCATATTTCTTAGATTCCAAATTAGACTTCCTTTCAAAAATTTTGCGTATCTGATTTTGGATAGTGTTGCTAATTGCAGGGGGTTTTTTTTGTTTTTTGTTTTTTTTTTAAATTTAAGATCTCATCTCTCCCCCTAGCTCAATCTAATTCCTTCATGGCTTATTTCCAAAATTAAGGTGTGAGCATAAAATACTTAATATTCAGCTAAAAATCCTATGCCAATTTTTTCTAGAAGTGTGAACTTGAATTTGAATATAGATCATCTGTTTTCTTGCCAGCTTATTATGATTACCTTAAAACTGTTTACATTAATTGACTTAATACCTAAATTCTAGTAAGGGAGAGATATGGTTAAATAAATATGTATTCGAAATATCTATTATTAGAAGTATCTATTTTAAAAACAGATAGATATATATAGATATTTGGTAAACCACTTGCCCTGTTTCTGCTTTCAGTTCACAAAAAATTCTGCCTTGTGGTTATTTATGAATCAGACTGATAAATTGCCGTAAGGTACCACAGTCAGTGGAACTGCAGTTATTAACAGTTGGAAAAGACAGTGTTTTATCCTTTCCTCTTACAAAAATCACTTCAGATAGGCTAATCTCCAAGTTTGTTTTTTTTTTTTTAACCTGTTATTTTAGGCTGCTATTTACTGAGTTGAAAATAAAACCTGGTTTTTAAAATTAAAGTATATGGTATTATATTTTTTTAGTTACTTGTTTGTATTTTGTGTCAGATAGGAGAAGATCTAAGCATCATGTAATTGAAGATTTAATTGTAAATTAGAATTACAGTAATTGAGCCTCTGATTCACCAAACAAAAGTGAGTCTCCCATGAATTATGTGTATCTAGGATTATAATATTGATATTCTCATTTAAATGTTGAATTCTTCTTCTCAGTGGCTATAGCACATTTCTAACATACTTAAAGCTTCCCACATCATGGTATATAAACATGCGATATCAAATAACACATTTAAAGAGGAATAAATTTGTACGGGTTTATGGTATACATGTTACCCAATAAATAGTTTTTACTGTACAGCAAAAAGATTGCTCATTTTTTTATTGGGAAGAATGGAAATAATATGCTTTAATATGACATTGGTGAAAAATCTATAATAACCAAAGACATAGAAATGCATAAAAGTTATAAGACTATGTGGGGAAATAAAATGGATCTTAGGGTTCCTTCCCTTTCAAGCAAAATAATCTCTAGAAATCTAATGGAGATTTATACCTAAGATTAGTCTATATTTGGATCTTATTCTAATGCTTATTCTATACAGGTCTAAACCTGTATTCTAATGCTTATCTGTTTTAACATATATCTTTATGTAATCTGTATCCATAGCCTATCTTTATTTTATACATGCGTAACTAGACTGTGCCTATGTATTATTACATATACATTATTATGTGTAAATAATAATATTGTTTACTGTAAGTTATCAATAGGTACCTTTCCATGAATTATCGAAAATTAATATCAATTATTATAATAAATATTCCAAACCTTTCTAATTTGGGTACTAGGACATAGATTGATTTATTTTATGTAAAGAACATAAAGGAATTAGCTTAAGGTCACACAGATAGTAAGTAGTATAGCCAGACTTGAACCTGTTCTCTTGATCACCAAGCTGTCTACTTTTACATGTGTCTTGCATTTTGCAGGCTTGAAGTAAAATTGGAGAGCTGTTGACTACCCCTCAGGCAAAGTTTCTTGGGACAGTACCTCTGTTGTGCTAGAGTAGAACCCTCCCCTCAGGCTGAGGGACTCAGGAAAGCCTCCCCAGAGGAGATGGTACCTAGACTGAGTTTCAAAGGATGAATTACATTCACCCACAAGGTAGGGGTGGCTTTCTAGACATAGTAATCTGTGGTACAGAAACATAAAAACAAAAACAAAACCAAAAAGCACTTGTCACATTAAGGGAGGGTAAGGTTTCTTGTTTGGAAAGTCGTAAAAGGTGAAGTGGAAAAGTAGTTCAGAAACGTATGATGATGATGGAAAACCACATGTACAGAGGTTTGATTATCCTTCCTTCCTAGGCAAGGGGACCTTACTTAAGTATTTTCAGTACAGAAGTAACCCGTCTATATTTGCATTTAAAATACGTCACTCTGGGGCCATGGTTCTCCAACATTAGCCTGCATCAGACTCACTTGGAGGGCTTGTTAAACAGTTTCAGACGCAGCCGAACTCAGGTAGGACCCAAGAAATTGTGTGTCTTATGAGTTCCTGGGTGATGTTGCTGCTGCTGGTGGTGGTGGTGGTGGTCCTCAGGTCACACTTTGGGAACTGATTTGAAGAAAAGATGATATAAAAGTGAGCGTGGAAAAAGGAACTCAACAAAGACACTATTTTGGAAAAAGGCAGGGGTGGGGGTAAAATAAAATGAGGTTTTGTGAGGTTTTGAACTAAGCTAGTAAATGCAGTGGTTAATGAAAGGAGGCAATCAACTAAGCAGATATTTACAAGGAAAACTAGACTGGATTGGTATATGGATACCAGAGTGAGGGAAAATTCTATTGACATCCATAAATCTAGATTGGATAACTAACTGCTTGCTGAAAACATCAACAGGAATAGGAAATTGGCAGTTGGCCATAGTAATGGCTGGTAAAGAAAATGATGTCTTCTTTGGATATGGTGAGTTTGAGATAGCAAGGATGCATCAATGTGGAAAAGTTGGAAAAGAGAAATTGATTGAGACTGAGTCAGGAATTAGCAAAACACTCCCTTTATTGTCTCAGCCATATGGAAAGGAATGGACAAGAAAACGCGACACACAAAATTTATAAAGTGGAAAATATAGAACCTGAATCTCTGGCACTTTCTTCACAAAGCCCTATTCTATGCGCTATTGAAACACTTGTGTCTTTGATACACATTATATTCCCTAGTTAGGTTTGAATTCAGATAGAAGACTTTGAAATTAGAAATATACAGCCAAGATTTTGGGAATTTCACTTTTTTATTAAATCTAATGTTATCAGCTCTTACGTTTACAGGTCAATCAGGGATAATCATTCTCCCATCAGAGAACATCAGCCACCTCAGAATTATTCTGCCTGCAATTTGTTGCATTTCTTCTTCAGACAGTGAATAAGTATTTATGTTTTCTTCCAAGTCACCATATGCATGCCAAGAAGTCCTCCCTATTCTTTTCTCACATGTCAATTCATTTAAGAGAGCATCGTTGTTAAAAATCATTGCCTCTGGAATCAGCCTCTTTAGTTAGAACACTTATTAGCTATGTGACCTTTGTTGAGTCATTTAAACTCTGAAAGACCCAGTTTCATCATCTTGAAATGGTGGAAATAATAATGGCTAAGAGAGTTACAATGTTACCTAATGCGGCAGTAGGGCTCTTGGCGTGGTGTCTGTTTCAGTCAATGCTTAATAAGTGTTAATTATTATGTTACTCAACCAGTTCCTGGAGACACTTACCTGATATGCATTCAAAAATAAAGTATAATCTGGCAATATGAAATACCCAACCTAATTGTCACACTATAACATTTACCACCACAACCCTTGTCTGTTATAATTTTAACACCACATTTCTCAAAATTCTTCCTAATGTTGTTCTGCAGATTTATGTGCTTTTAGATTGAAAAATCCTTAAAGTCAGAAAGCATGTCATGACTCTGAATGCTATGAAACCTGTGACCTTGATTTACTCCTCCTCGTGTCCTCCCAGGAAGAGCACAATGCCTCAACCACAAAATTTGCTCAATTGCTCTTTTTTGAAGGAATTAATTGTGTGGCTTAAGGAAAATTCAGTTTCGGGCTGGCCTATACTCAAATAAATAGATATTTCTCCTTTTTTCATTTTAAAGAATAATTAAATAGGACACCTTTTGGATTACATAGGAAAGATTTATAAAATCGGTCTGTGTATTTCCTGCTTATTCTCTGTCTCCCAGGAAATTTACCCTGTAATGTTGCCAAGGAAACACTAACCGCTTAAGTCTGGTTGAGGAGGAAGATGCCTCATTAACAAACTCAGCTTCATTATTTGGATGCTTGCCTTAAGGAGCTGCTATTCGGTGATGAAAGATTGTTTCCATTAAGCCTTGTGTGAAAAAGTGAATGATTTGTTTAACATAAATTTTATCTTCTGTTACTTATTCCCAGTGCTGTGAACCGACACACTATGAGATGTTACATAAAAATAAACATTATTGATTTTTAGTTTAACATATTTGAACCATTTATTAATGCCAGCCACACATGTTAGGTCAAATTTTCAAGCACTGATGTATTGATTGTACAATGATTAAGGTGTCAGACCTTTAATTGGAAACATTGGCAGTATTTAACCAGAGGATGAATTTAATGTATTGTTTGTTGACTATTAAATAATTTTGTATTTTTCCTTCTGATGTACTGGAAACCATGTAATATATAGAAACTTAGTACCTCAAGAGATGAGAAAATACAGAGTTGAGGGATTTTTCCTTTAGGAGGATGTCTCATTAGTGATGTATGATGGAACAGAAAATACACTGAGCTTGGGGTTATAACACTTGGGATTTCAAAGCCTCTTTCCTGCATTCACCAGCTGTATGATTTGGGGCAAGTCATTTATTAGTTTATTCACTCAGGCATTTTTTAAAGATTTATTGTGTAAACATTATTGCTTTGAGCCATGCTTTCAAAGTGATACAGTTATACAAAAATAAGACACACTTCACCATATGTACTCTGAGATTCAGCTTTTTATATATGTAAAATAATATCACATACTTTATTCATTCATTCAGTAATTGTATTATTCAATAAGCATTTACTGAGTCTCCACTGTGTGGCAAGCTGTTCTATAAGCTGATGATAGGTAGTCACCTCTTGCTGGACTCTTGACCACATTGTTCTTGTGCCTTACTTATTTAGGTTTAAGGGTGGTTACAATGTCTAGCTGTTGCTAGTCCCTGTGTACCACCGTTCCACTGGACCCTGCAAACTATCCATACCTCTATAAATCATCCCTTTATTAAATGCTTTTCTGTATAGTCTCTGAGTTTATCAGTTTTTTCAGGTGGAACCTTGACTGATTTAGACAATTGGTTAGGGAAGGTCATTCAGAGTTTTACTATGTAAGCTAAGATCTGAATGAAGTGGGTGAGTTAAATAGGTGGATATCTACTGCTATGGTTTTAATGTTTGTCCCCTTCAAACCCCATGCTGAAATTTGACACCTAATGTTGGAAGTGGTGCCTACTGTGAGGTGTTTGGGTCATCCCTCATGAATAGATTAATGCCCTCCCTTGGGGGTGAGTGGGTTCTCTTTTTATTAGCTCCCATGAGAGCTGGTTTTTACAAAGAGTCTGGCACCTCCTCACTCTTTCACACAGCTGGCTCCCCTTGGCCTTCTGCCACAGGTGGGGCAGACTGAGGCCCTGCTCAGATGCAGAAGTCCAATCTTGAACTTCCTGGCCTCAGAATTCTGCACCAAATAGACCTTTTTTCTTTATTTATTTTTTTATTACCCAGCCTCAGGTCATCCTTTATAGCAACACAAAATGGACTAGGACGTCTAGAAATGAGCACCCTAAGAAGCAGGAAAGGCATGTGCAAAGGCCCTGAGATAGAAGCCAAATTTTGAAATTTTTTTTTGGAATAGTAATGAGGCCATTGTGTCTGAGAGGGCAGCATGGAGGGAGAATGGCAAAATATATGGTCAGAGAGATAACCAAGAGCCAGATCATACAGGACATGGCAGAGCATAACAATAAGTTTGTGTTTTGTTCTAAGATTGATGGGAAACTATTGTTGGGTTTTGGTCAAGACAACAATGTGATCTAACTTACAATTTAAATGGATAGTTCGGCTACTCTGTGGAGAATATATAGGGGAGAGGGAGATAAGAAATTCATGGACAACAGTTAGAAAGCTATATATATATTATTTTTTTCATTTTACGTGATAGATATTATTGATGTAGTCCAAAGGATTAGTATGACAGGAATGATGGTAGTGAGATGTAGTCAAATTCAAGTAGTATTTTTACAATAGACTCAGTAGTGTTTGCTGATGGATTTGGACCTAAGGAACTGGGTGAATGGTGATGTCATTTCATAAGATGGCAGTCACTGGGATGGGAACCTAATTTAAGGGAAGAGTTGTGATGAAATCAATAGTTTAATTTTGCGTTATTGCATTTTACATGGCTATAATACATCTAACTGGAGATTGAAGTGGCAGTATGAATCTCAGAGGATAAGTTGAAGCTAAAGATAGAAATTCAAAATTTATCAGCATGCATTATATTTAGAGCCACAGTACTAAATAAAATCATGTAACGGGTGAAAATAAATGAAAGCCAAAAGGGAAAAGTATTTCAATAAAGATGGACTAGTCAGCTGTGTCAACTGAAGCTTAGTGATCAAGAAATATGATGACAGAACATGAAAAATTAAATTTGAACGATAGGATGTCATTGGTAACCTTGGTAAGAGGAGTTGCAGTGATGTGGGCACAACAGGGCATAGCAACAGAATGTGGTGGGGGGGGGAATTTTGAGGAATTTTTCTATAAAGGAGATAAGAGAAATGCTTACTTTCAATATTTTGAATACAATAAATTTTGTAAACTTTTAACATATTTATAATACTTCATTACATATTTTAAAGACTTGAAATAATTTTAAATATAACCATTTGATAGAAATGATTGTTTTACTATTTCACATTGATCCCACTGATACTGACTTTT
Organism: Mandrillus leucophaeus; assembly: GCF_000951045.1. Lineage (NCBI taxonomy): Eukaryota > Metazoa > Chordata > Mammalia > Primates > Cercopithecidae > Mandrillus > Mandrillus leucophaeus. The sequence continues at coordinate 1,949,670 of NW_012104865.1, read as the reverse complement.
TAATAGACTGTTCAATGAACTCTTATGTACTCTGTATTGAAATATGATAACTTTTCCCAAAGAATCTGTAAACTTTTCCCAAATTACAATTATGCATGCATTAGTTTGCTAGGGCTCCTATAATAAAATACCACAGACTGAGTGACTTAAACAATTCTCACAGTTCTGGGACTAGAATTCCAAGATAAAGGTGTTTGCAGATTTTATTTTTTCTGAGGCCACTCTCCTTGGCTTAGAAATTGCTGCCTCCTTCTTGTGTTCTCATATGGCATTCGCTTAGTGTGCACACATCCCTGATTCTTCTGCTTCTTATAAGGACACCAGTCATATTGGATCAGTCACCTTAATCACCTCATTAAAGACCTTACATTCAAACACAGTTACATTCTTAAGTACTGAGGGTTAATACTTCAACATTTGAATTTTCAGGGAACATAATTTAACCTATAACAATGCATAAATCTGAAATTTTAAAATGCCCATAATTAACAATTATTATGTTTTAAGTATTTCCATATTACATTAAGTGACTTTTTGAACAAGTGAAAGCTTAAAACCTGATATTAACTTCAAATGTAACGATCAGGTTTGAAGATATCTTGGGTCTTGTGGCATATGTGATACTAGAGTCAACTAACTCTTTAGAATTTTATTTTGTTCATTCTTACTGTATTCAATAGCCAAACTATTTTATCATATTTTTCTTTAACATAATTGGCTGATCCTGCTCTTCAGGGATAAAAAGAAGAATCCAGCAACAACTCTGAGAAAGACCTGAAATCCTAATATTCTTTTTTTTTTTTTTTCACATGCACACAAAGGAAGCAAGACTTACAGTACCTGAACTTGATGGCTTACACTGAAAGCCATATGATTAATCTCTGTAGCTCAATCAGTCAAAGTGTTTGTCAAGGGAAAAATATGCCAATTCTTGGAGCAGGGGTCCAGGGAGCAAAGGTGCAGTTGAACAACCAGTAGTACCAATGCATTGCAATGTAGACTCCTCAAGTCTGAGAATACCCTAAGTCTCACTCTACTTAGAGCTCTGACACTGATCACCTCACTCTTCCTGGAGCTCAACCTTCCCAAGCTTTAAGACTTCTGATTCACTGGCCATCCTTGGTTTACTAGGTTTTCGTGCCAGGACCATAACTTTCCAATGTTGAAAAACTGAATCTGCACAGCTGTGTTAAAGACTGGCTAATAACCCCACTTCGGTTTTTCATACCTTGGAGAGGAAAATGAGTCTTTCATTATCTGAAATTATTTTTTAAAAGTGAAGTTTTTTATATAATTAATAGATCCTAGTTTATTTCATTCAGCATAGACGATAAAAATTCATGATTGAGGATACCAGTGTGAAGCAGCATGCAGTCCCTGAGCAACAACATGGGGTAGGTGCTTGCTACACTTCTACATTTTCGAGTGATAAACAGAATCCAAATGCATTTATGTTTGTTACTTACACAGTCAGCGTAAGGAAGACCACCACTGTTTCAGCTCCTAAGGTCCCTAGAAAGGCCAGGACTCAGATGAGACAAGTGAGGTGCTTAGGGCACAACATTTAATAAGGTACTCACTATCAAGATTATACAAGTGCAGGTCAGCAGTTGTATGACCCGAAGAATGAGCTCCTACTTAAATTTTGCACCGTAGGTACCTCACTTACCTCGCTCTAATTCTGGTCCTGGTCCCAATTTCCACTGGACAACACTGAACTCGATGCGTCAAATGATAGGCAACAAGAGAAGTGGGCTGCACTGCTAGGGAAGAACCAATTCCATGCTGCATCAAAGTGGTTTGATAGCTTGAAGAGGGATCTGGTGTAGGGAGGTGTGAGGTGGAAAGTCCCATGCCTCACTGATGTGAGGGATGCAAATAAGAAATAGCTGCGTAGAGGCTCCTCATGAGACTGCTTCCTTTGCCATGTTCTGGGAGGGTCATGGGATATTCCACCAAGATTTACCAGCCTATAGTTTAGCCTTGCCTGCATCGCCAACATAGATATGTGCAGTGTCACCAGGGTACCAGGATGAAATTGTTCACTAGGACTGGTAATTTAAAAAATACAGGTTTGGAGTCCTATATGTTTTATAACCCATTTCTTAATAGCTCTATGCTACTGTGTGAGTTATGTAAACTAACCTTTTAAGTGAGAGAATAATTAACTAACAAAAGTTTATTATGGCATTAATGTCTACAAAGCATCTATAAGAGTACCTGGCACATAGCAACTGTTCACTGAGTAGTAGCTATTTTATTAGCTATTAGATACAAATGATGACCTCAACATGGTATACAATATGGTTAAATAAATGCTGTAGCCTTGTTAAAAATAAAAGTATGTTTTGAGTGTTTTAATCAAACAAACAATATTGTTACACTAGTAAGTCAAAAAAACTTTCTAGGAAGTCAATGTTTATACTATTTGATGTCCCCTTTTGTTGTTATCTATATAAAATATATTAAAATAACACAATAGACACATTTGTCAAAGATTTTACTTATACTTTGCAGATAAAATATTCAACAACCATCTATTTTTGACTCATTTTTAGTTATCATTTGAAAGCTGTGTAGTAATCATATGTTCAGAGGTCCTCAAAGTATTTGTTTTACCTATTAATTTTACAATATAAATGCAACCATCCATACTTATGTTCATTATTCACACCTGAGAAAATTCCTTTTGTATGAACTGATAAGCCATGTTTAACTTGGACCTCTACCCAAGTAGGACACTCTTTTTCAAATTATACTCACAGTAGAACATGAGCTCAAACATTTTTTTACAATTGAATGATTTACATTCAATTTACAACATACCCGTTTAGAGGATAATAATATACATCTGTATACTATTTAGAGCCATTAATTTATAATTTGCTTTTAAATTCATTGTGTTAAAAACCACAAATTTTAGTGCCTTTTTCATTCATCTTCTACATTCTTGTTTCTCATTTTTTCTCAAGACATGACTATCACAAAGAGCTTAAAATTTTAAAAATCTGAAAATCGGCACAACTTATCTTTGGTAAGAAATCTTAATGAACAAACTTTACAAAATATGAGAAAATGCATTGAGTAAATTGCTAAAATAATTGTTATCCAAATCAGTTCCTCTATTATCCCTCTGATAGCTCCATTAAAAATTACATCATTAATATAACCTATATGCCTTTCTACAAAGAAAGACATGTATTAACTCCAAATGCACTTGATATCTTTTTTTTCATTTTAAGTATAGTTGGAAAAAACATTTTACATGAACAGAAACTTGTTTTCATTATGGGCATAGCGGAAATATTACCCAACAGTGCAAGCTGTGTGTTTTATTATCTGTAAATCTAATATTTAATCATTTTACAACCTAATGTTGTTCATTCCTGAGATTTTAAGACAATTTTAAGTTATGTTTTATCTTTGGATTTGATAAGGATGTTAATATTCCTTGCCAATTTATATATATGTTTGATGCTTTGTTTTAATTTTACAAGGACAAAATTTACTTAAGTGACAATAAGAATGATAAAGAACATGTAAGATCAGATAATTTAGGTGAATTGATTTTTTTATGTTGGGCATGATGTTGGAATAAAGCATTTCAACATGATGGGGAGGGTGGTCCTTTTACAAATAGAGTCAAAAATGAAGATATAATTAGGACATTTTTACTTTTCAGAACCAGAAACCTATCTTAAGCCGAATTGCAGGCAGAGATAACATCTAATTTCAAACATTCCTCAAATGATACAATCAAGGACTTAAACTCTACCATTACGCTTTTCAGATTCTATATTGCCTTAATTCTCTGGCAGGTCCCTAAAATATTTGAAGCAAATTTTTTAGCCTCTTTTGTAGCTAAAATGGGAGTGGGGAACGAGTAGTTCCTGAAAAGGATTCTGGGTAGAGAAAAAATATATATACATTTCCATTAGAAAGGAGACCATTTAATAATTTTCTTGGTAAGTACTCCTTGTCATTTGTGACCTTTATTAGACTATGCATGAATAAATTCATTACCCATTATGTTCCTGTTCAAAGTTAACATTTTCAGATAGAAGCAGTTATAACACCATACTTCCCTGTCGCCTTCCTTGGATGTTTCCATCACATGCTCATCCGAGCCCCATATTGTATTATTAAGAGTCCTCACTTTTTCAATATAAGGGGAAAATCATTTGATTAAGTCCTAAGTGAATTAGTAGCATAAGTCCTCTTAATGATATACAAGTATTGGCCTTTTTCCTCATCATAGGCATTTAAATTTCTGTCACTTCATTCAGGACTTAATTATCCTCCTTCTTTGCTTTCTTAATGCAACTATATTTCCCCCTTCTTCATCCCTGTCTTTCCAACTAGATGGAAACAGATAAGAGGTGATCAGAGTCATAAGAAAACATCTTTAGCCAAAAAGTGTAACCATTCGATTTAACCCAAAATTCCTTTCCAGCATCCTTTTATCAGAGAGTTGTGTTTTGTCATTTGGGAGGGATGGGGGATGGTTTACAACTTAAATCAGTTGCAAACACTAAAAATCTGGGTGATTTTACTTTAAAACCTAGAATTGCAACTTCTTTTGAATAAGTCATATAACCATTAATAACCCTGGAACCAAAGCCATAGAACTGATAAGGCTGAGGTTTAATTGTTCCTATAAACAGGTCACAGCCTCTACAGTTTATCACACTGTCCCCTATTTCTCCATTTATAAATTTAACAACTGTAGTCATTACTCAAGCATGACCTTCTCTGGTTACCTATTAGAGATTAAAAATCGATCTCTTTATATTTTTATATTCTATGTGTAGAAATAGACTAGACCATAGTTATAATTTTTTAAATTTGCAACAACATGGATGATCCTGGAGAATATTAGGTAAAATCAGTCAGGCACAGAAAGATAAATGTCACCTGTTCTTACTCATATGTGAGAGCTATAAAAAAAAGATCTCATGGAGGTGGTGAATAGAACGGTGGTTACCACAGACTGGGAAGGCTAGTCGGGAGGGGGTGAAAAAATAAGATTTGGTTAATATTTTTATCTACAGTTAGATAAAATGAATAAGATCTAATGTTCAGTAGCACAATCGGGTGACTATTGTTAACAATAATTTATTGTGTATTTCACAATAGCTAGAAGAGTATATTTGGAAAGTTTCCAAGACAATGAAATGATAAATGTTTGAAGCGATGGACCTAAGTTTGATTATTAGACATCAAATACTTGCATCAAAATATCATAAGTATGTCATAAATATGTACAACTATTATGTAGTCATAAAAAATAAAAATATATATTTTTAATTTTTTTAGGTTAAACATTTTCCATGGGTTTAATATTTTTGAAAATAATACGTTATACTGAAGTTTTCTTAAATTTTCTTTTTTCTGCTCTCACTTCAGCTCTTCAAAGATGAAACATCTGCATATTTCAAAAATATCTGTTTATATGTTTTTCTTTTTATAGACTGTTCAGAGTTGGAGAGAATATCTAGATCTTTAGATGTAGACTATTTGTATAGTATTACAGTGTCCAAGATCGCAAAAAAAAAAAAAAAAAAAAATTAGCTGACGTGCCCTAACTTTGCAGCTAAATAAATTATTACACTGTGGGATTGGGGGATTCTTCATGATGTTGAGTAGCATTTTACAATCAACACCTCTCCCCTTTTCAGGATATCGAATCCTTAACAGGAGGGCTGGCTGGTTCTAAGGGGGCTGATCCACCGGTAAGTTAGATTCTTCATTAAATTTAACCGTTGACGAATTGAATTGTGTACACACCAGGTCATCAGTCGTTTGCTTGTATATTATTTGTCATATACAGGTACTTTTTAGAAATATAACTATTGTAGTAACTAATAACAGAAGTACGAAATTGCTTTGAGGTATGGTATGGTGTTTTTAAAAGTTTTAACAACTCATAAAATTTATCTCAATTTATTGGTTTTAAAAATAGGAATAAAATCTTTATTAGACTATCTCAGTAATTTACATTCTACTAATAGGCTACACTAATTGGAGAGTTTATTATTCTAAATATGAGTATAATATTTGAGTTGTAATATCTTTTCTAGTTACTGAGAAAAATTATGTCCATGTGATAAATAGTATTGACTCGATATTGTTCTTTTCTACTTAATTCAGGAAGCTTCCAGGAAATTAAAGTTTATAAAGTATTCTAAAGTTTCAATGAATTATAATTTATAAGCAGTAACAAAAGCTTGATGTTCTATTATTGGAACATCTTAGTCCTTTCTGTGATGTCTGATTTCAGAAAACACTGATAGAGATGACATCCCTATGACTTCATACTTGAGATCCAAAATAAATTCAAAGAGTATATGTAAAGTAATAAGCCAAATTCAACTTATATCAACAAATAGTCAATGAATACTTTTTATCATTACTTGTTTTTTATTTAGCAAAATGAAATTTAATGAGGAACATACAGAACTCAGTATTATCATTTTTTTTAGCTATTCTTCACATAGGCATGTAGGTGAAGTACTTTAACTCCATTAAAATGCCAGTAAGTTGTTAAAGAGATAACTTTCAGTTGTAGCTCTTTCTCTCCTGTCTCACTCTCATGTGTCTCATGGTGTTATCTAATTTTCATCAAGTTGCTCCTAAAGTATGGCTAAAAAACATATTATAGTCGTTTTCCTTCTTTTTATTTTTTTTGTAAGTATTTGTGTGGAAAAATATATTGGCTGCAGACAGCTGCTTATATTTATCCCCTGGACCTATTACATTACAATGTAAGGCAAGATTTCATATAAGTCAACCCGGAAAGTATATTGACAGGATTAATGGCCAGTCTTTTACTGAAGTATTGTAGGTGAGAGCTTAGGTGATGTAATTTTACCCTTCTGCCTTGCACGGTGCTTGTCCATAAAATTCAGCTTACATCAGAAAAGTAGATCTACTACCTTCAAAATACTTCCCTCAACTGTTCACTGATTCCTGGAAGAATTCTACAGTTAAGAGATTAGTCAATTTTCAAAGGATTTGTCCCTTATTCGAAGCAAAATGAAATATGTCTTCTGCAAGTACTGATAAATATCTTATCCATTATTTACATGGTAAAATAAATTAGTTTGTCACACCCTCTAAGAAAGCATGTTTCTAAACATGAAAGATTGAATGAGTATGTGACCTGGTTGTTGAAGGAATCCTTTTGCTGGGAGAAAATAAAGGTCACAGAAAGGAAAAATGGTATCCTGAAGGCAAACCACATCAATGTCATTCCCAATAAATAAAAGTGAATAGGCATGAGTTATACAACTTTATCTCTCCCTCTCTCTCTCTATATATGTATGTATAGTATATCAATCTATATATCTATATGTATACATAGATAGATAGATAGATAGATAGATAGATAGATAGATAGATAGATAGATAGATAGATTTTTTTTCCTTTTAAAACAACTTATAATACTGTGAAGAAGATAGGAGTTATTTCTTGGCTGTGCTATACCATGATGATTATTTTATACTTATGTTTTCTGAAGTTTCAATGATTGTGCTTATTTTATAACATTTTGTAGAGTGGAAAACATGAAAGTTTCAGAGTACATAAGGGCTTAGGCAATCTAGGGGTTCATTACTACACATTAATTTAGTGTCTCTCATTGTTAAGGAGCTATCTGGAACACACTGCCGGGACCTATGTAACAGTCATTTTCTTTAGCCCTAAATATCTAAGGTATCTAGGTATTTGGCTCAATGGTATCTAGGGTTACTTCAATCATTTAAGAGTAAAGCTATGAATGAAGCTATTGTTTTTGCCTCCAAGTTAGAAAACTGAAAGTCAGATTAAATTATACATAATCTAAATCAATTTCAAGTTTTTAAAATTATTTTTTCCTTTTTAAAATTAAAAAAAAATAATTTTTGAGACAGAGTCTCATTCTGTCTGTCATCCAGATGGGAGTGCAGTGGCATGATCTCGACTCACTGCAGCCTCTGTCTTTTGGGTTCAAAGGGTTCTCCTGCCTCAGCCTAGTGAGTAGCTGAGATCACAGGCATGCGTCACCATGTCTGACTAATTTTTGTATTTCTAGTAGATACAGAGTTTCACCGTGTTGGTCAGGCTGGTCTCAAACTCCTGACTTCAAGTGATCTGCCTGCCTCGGCCTCCCAAAGTATATTTTTTCCTTTCTTTAAAAAATGTCATTTTAGTAGATCGCCAAAATACTGTTGTCTACTTCAAAAGCTATGCTTTTTGTAGAAACCATTCTATGGTGATGTTTTTATTGGTAAGAAATTCAAAGTCTTTTATTTTTTCATTTATTGAACAGAATACATAAAGTACTGAGTGAATGATCTCTCATAAGGATGCATAGCTGTCGAGTAATTTCTTTGCCAGTGTAATAGAAATCTCAGAGGTATCTTGAAATGTTAATGGTATATTTAAAATTGCAAATTTTGCTGTGGGTCCACACAAATGTTATTTCTGAAGCAGTAGAAAACAGAGTGGAGTTTGTTATTTCAAATGGTAAGGCATATATAGAAGGTTGTGTTAAATTTGCAAATGTCATTATAAGTAAATTTGCATAGCTGGTAAGAATAAATTTGAGAACTCTAGGAGAATTTTGCATTAATATTTTTAACAATAAGTGTTAAATAGATTTTACTGAAAATTCAGGTAGTCTCAGTTTTAATGTTAATAAAGAAAAAGAAAACTACTCATTCATGATTTTCAAGGGTGATTCAAAATTTTACAATGGCCTGTTTCTGAAAAGGATTTTAATTCAGAAACTGGAAATGAATTGTAGCAGCAAACACAACTTGCAGATTTTTCCAAATCACATAATTATCTTAGATAATAAATGCTTTTATCACTGGAGAAAAAATAGTGTCTGTTAAATATTAACTTAAAACTGTCTTTGCAAATTACATCAAAAGATATTCTATATTATGGCATATGTTTCCCATTCATAAAAACTGGATCGCAGATTAACCTCTAGTGTACAGGCATATAATTCATTTACATAGAAGTACAAAGGAAAAGAAACTAGATAATCAAAATTGAAAGTGTAAAATTCATTATTAAATTAAATAGTGCTTTGTAAATATACCACTTTGTATAGTCTTTGGTGTTTTAAATATGAGCAATATTAAAATGTAAAAAACCTGGGAATTGTAAAGACTCAAAGTGCCCCACATTGTCAGACAACCCCTGGTAAGGCCAGGGTAAATATATCCATCTCTGCTACAGTCCAAGAGGACTTTGGATACTGAAGTACTGGGGTGCAATGCATGAACTCTGTTATATATCTGTAAAGCATGAACCTGCTATCTGGAGCCTGTGGATGTCAGGTCAGTGTGTAACCAGCAGTGTGAAAGATCCCTTCCTGTGTTGAACCCATGAGCCAGTAGGAGAGAGGTGTAATTTTTAAGACAACCCCTGCCCTGGTGCCAGAATTCTTTGTAGACTGTGGACTAGGTGTAAGTCAATAGATAGGATTTAGTGGATCAACTTGGCCATACGAGTTAAGTTTAGTGGTAACAGACTCAAGCAGAGTCTGTGTATACACAATGAGATGTGTTTCTCTTTGCAATTTGGTTTAGGAAAATATTTTGATTGTTAAGTAGCTATTTACTTTCTTATTATTTCTGATGTCTTTTAAGGGCCGATATTGACAAAAATCTAATAAAGAGACTACATGAGACATTCCAGAGCATGTTTCATTGTAACATACATTTGTCAAATGTGAAGATGTTTCATTGTATTTTACAAAATGTTATTATCAGGATTTTAATTAAATGTACTTCATTGTCTCATGTAGTAATTATAGCAAGAATACCACTGAAGGTATTCAGTTTCTTCCTTGTTTTCTTTCTATTTATTACTTTGGAATAATAAGATCTATGCATTTTATTCCCTGCAGAACTTAATACTTTTAAATATTCTAAGTTTGTTTTTTTTTTCCTAAATGCTAATGGTTCTCTTTATTTCTAGAGTGTGGTGAATAAGTGATTACCCATCTAATTCATGTCCTTGGGTTTAATATACACACTGTCCTGAACATTCTTAAGCTCTATTAGGTTTTTTTTTTTCCCCCACTGAGGAAACAGAATTGTACTTTCTGTTCTCATTTTAATTGTCTTCCTGATGGTCCTTAGCAGTTTGGATAAACACACCACAGAATTTAAAACAATTTCAATTTTCTGAGGGTGCTGTTTAGACCAAGTTATATGTATTTTAAATTGTAAATGGTCTTAGAGTTTAAACATCTACAAAACTGATTTTAATTTGATTATTCAAAAGTGACAATGTTCTACTCATTTACTTCAGATAAGATGATAAAATAATATTAATCTGAATTGTGTCCTAATTTAAATTCTTTCAACTTGAACCTTATATTGTTATATTACTTCCTTTTATTTTCCTGTTTGTTTATTTCAAATTCAATATATATTTGAGTATATACCATGTACTAGGCTATACTATAGCATTTGGTTAAGTTTTGGAGACACTGTGATAAACAATACACAGTGATTTCAGAATTTTACAATATACTTGAATGGATAGTTTGGCAAAAACGAATTATAATATTATGTAAGCACAGGATGAGATGAAGGCAAGTAAGAGTACCACATAATCCCTTTGATGGGAATAGAAAGGGACTGGAGAAACAAGCAAGGCAAATAGAAGAAAATCATTTCTTTCTTGCCAATTGTAGGATGAGTTGAAGTTTGCCAAGTTTTGGGGGGACCGTGGTATATTAAGCAGAGGAAACAGCATCTGCATAGGTAAAAAATGAGAAAATAACATCATGTAGTAAAGTATAAAATAACCTGGGCATGGCAGATAAAGGTGAGATAGAAAGCTAGAAAGTTAAGCCTGGGCAAGAATATGATAAATTACATGCAAGGAATTTGTACTTTATACTAACGACCAAAGGAAAGTAGTAAGTCTTTAAACAGAAGAGTCAATGATATCTTCCCTTTAGAAACATTTTATTATTACCTGTTGGAGAGTGAATTAGAGAAAAGACTAAAGCAAAGAGACCTATGAAAAGACTTGCAGTCATTCATCCAAAGGATAGTGATGAAAGTGATCATGGTGACTTTTTTGGTCTATTTTCCTAAATTATAACAGTAACTGAGGGCAATATCACAGGAGAAACTCAACATTATTTTTTTAAAAATTAGATGATTAATAAAAGCCTATAAGGTGACAACAAGAATGGAGAAGAATGGATTGACTCATGAGATATTGAGAACATGGTGAACATACAAGAATAGGTGGTTGTTTGGAAGCAGACTGAGGCCTATTGAGAAGTCAAGGCTGATATTGGAACTTTCTGCTTTGGCAGTTGAGTGGATGAAGGTACCATTCATCATGACAAGAAACCAACGAGATAGAGCATTTTCAAGAGAGAAATGAGGGATTCAGTTTTAGACATGTTAAGTTGAGCTAACTGAGTTGGGAATATATGAATGATTTGGAAATTTAAAGGTGAGATCTCATTTAAAGCTGTTTATTTGGACATGTAGAAGACTTAATTAAAGCTGTTGGAGTTGATGACATCATCCTCCCCAAAAACATGTATATAGAGTTAGAAGATAAGAGAGTTCAGAAGAAAGCTTGAGAAAGAAAAGCACTTAAGTAAAGGTCAGAGAAAAATGTGCCTCAGAAAAGACAAAACAGAGATGGGTCCAAGGATAGAATACCAGAAATGTGAGAATCATTAATGCCAAGTTAAAGAGAGGATGACAAGAGGGATATTAGCAGTTTCATGATGTTGAGAGTTCAAAAACTATGTTGTATTTAACAAGAAGAAATGATCTTGGTGAGAGTAATTGTAGTAGATTAATTTAGGTAGAATCAAATTTCCAGGGGCCTGAGAGATTAAATGGAAGACTAATAACTGTATTCAGTGACTGTAGAAAACTATTTTAAGAGCTTTGTTATGCAGGAAGTCAGAGGAAGCAATAGCCAATAGAGGAGATGAACTTGAGGCACAGTTATCTTAAAGAGAGAAGAGTTGAGTGTGTTTTGTCATTACCTGTGTGCTTGGTTTAAGCATTTCAGAACCAAAATATTTCCAGGTACTAATAAACTCCAGATTGTGGTCATAGACATGGGTGATGAAGTAAAGAGGGACTGAAGCTCATTGGAATTGATGATATTAAGGAACCAGGAGGCCAGTGTTGGATGAATCTTTTTTTGTGGCCCCTGCAATGTTTTCTATCTACATTCAGGCCCTTGATGGCCCAATCTGTTTCACAGTTTAAGTGCTACTTAAATAATGATAACTGAAAAATTTATATTTCTAGGTTACATCATTCCCTTGAACTTCAGATTTGTGTATATGACTAAACATTTGACATGTCCACTTGTATATCTGGAAGGAATTTAAAACATAACAAATTAAAAATTGAACTCTGATTCCCTCTATCACTCCTACAAACCTCCTGCCATTTTCCCCCTCTCAGTTAAGGGCTACTTCATGCTACCCTTCTCAAAAGCCAAACACTGAAAGCCATAATGTGGGCCCGTCTTCACAACTTATTTAGAATCCTCCAAAACTACCACTGTGTTTACAGCCACCATTCTTTCTCACCTGTCCAGTCTCTATGAACCAAGAAGGACAGGTTTTGTGAAATGTAAATTGGCATGTTACATTTAGCCTTAAAGCTGTGTTAACTTGCTATCGCAGTAAAATTCCCAAAGCCTGTGGAGTGGTTTCCGAGACTCTTAATTACTTCCTTCCCTTATGATGATTCTAGGAACTCACCTTCTACCTTTTTCTCAATAGCTCACCCACTTAGGCTGCACTAGCCATTTTGCTGTCCCTTTACTCAGGCAAGTTTATTACCGGTAAGGGACATTACACTTGCCATTTTTCCTTCTTTGTGCCATGCTCTCACCTCAGATATCCTCATGGCTTACTGCCTCACTTTCTTTAGGTCTTTGTTTCATTGTCACTTTAACAGAGTTTTCCATGAACACCCAATATTATTTTTTCTGACCCTATAGGATTATTGTTTATGTTTTTCTACTAGAATATAAACTTTACATAGTTGCAGGCCTCGTCTCTTTCTTTCACTATTATAGAAAAAAGATTTATAATACTTGGCATATGAGTTTCTCAATAACTATTGGTTGAATGAATGAATTAGAACAAATGTTCATGAGCACATGATTTACATGGACATATTTGTGTGCTCACAATGATAACTGTAGCAGCATACCGCATGGGAAAAGAGATTGAGGTTATTATAATAATTCCAGAATAAAATTACAAAGGTGAACTTCAGACTATAGTAGTGGTAGTAAGAATGACAATAGCAAATGAAAAAAACATACAAAACCAGTATCAATAGAATTTTATGGTAGGGAAAGAAATAGGATCCAAAGAAACCTTTAAGTTTTGGCCACTGGAAGAAATAATAGTAAAGAAAATCAAAGGGACATATTTCGAATGCCATATGTCTTAGTTACGTTGTTTAACATCGTTGGAATAGAAACCCTATGAGAGCAGACATTTCTGTCTGGTTTACTGCTGGACCACCAATGCTGGCACACAGTATGCCTTCAATAAATATTTAATCAACATAAATTAAACAAGAATTATGATGATAACAGGTCTCAGATTGTAATAGTGTGAACCAGTAATTGAAAACTTCCAAAAATGAAGGAGTTAAAAAATGTGAAATGAGGTTTCCATTGTTGAATCAAAATTTTCCTTAAAGCCCCAAAACATAGTGCCATTGATGATAAGTATCCCCGCATTCTTCGGAAAAGTGTTAGACATATTCACCACAGACTTGTAATAATGGCAGCATCAGTCCTGCCACTATGAATCACCACCATTATCCTCTCTTAGAGAAGACCAGATGACTCATTAGCAGAGAGCTGTCAGCTGGTAGGGAGTACTGCAGGGTTTTTACTCTGTGGAGAGAAGTGTGTGCTTCTCCTTAGCCAAATGAGGGTGGACCCAAGGCAATGACTCATAGAAAGAAGCAGTGGTATTTTTGTATTTTGATATTTTTTCAGCAGTATATCATCAAGTACTTCCATGAGTTAGATGTAAGGTAAGGGAAGAAATAAATGAATGTGCATTCCTTGGAGTTTGCAGACATGTGTGGCCACTGAATCTGATGTTTGCTGCTTCTCTAGTAAATTTGGGAGGTAGAAGTCTGGTTAAGCTAATCTAAATTAGGCCAGTGAGAAAGAATAGCAGTAAGAGTGGTCTTTACCACAAGAATTTGGTGTGTCAGAGGTACATGAGCTTCCCATGGGCCAGATTGATGAAGTAGAAGGATAATAGAACCCTTTATATGATGACTGCCTGCTAGGGTAATGGGATCCAGTATTAAGAATTAATAGGATGTCAGCTGTTCTGCCAAGAATATAAACTGAAATGTGAGGAGGTGGTGGGAGGCAAATGGTTAGTCAGAAAGCAAATAGCAATTGCCTATGTCAATGATCTGTGTAGCATGGGCTATATCCATGGGACGACCTCCAAAGAATCCTCTAATGATTCCCACTTTAGAAGTCCAGTATTTTGGCACCTGAAACATAGAAGTCACCAGTCTTATAAAACTTTGCCTATTTTTCTGTAACCCACTTTCATATCACTGCCCCAACCTAGAATAAAGACCTACGAATCAGACAGAATACAGGTGAAAAAGTGGATCATCTTCCTCTTTTCCAGTAGTTCAAGGTGGAGTGATCAGAAAAGCTCTGTGTTAAATACGTAACTTAAATTTTGGTGGTGGGCTGTACTGGGCATTCTGAACTCGAAAATGGTCTGGATATCCACATTGAGATTCATTCTTGCAACTCTAAGTGACTGAAAAGTTATGAATCTGCTCAAACTGAAGTCCAGACAAGTAGAGGGACTATATGACAAAGCATGTTTAATGACGAGATTGATGAAAAATGAAGGTGTTACTTATTTGAGATTTGTTGCTTATTTGTAGTTGCTTGTTTGAATTGAAGTCATTTCATTAGCTAACCTCATTTACATGTTGAAAAGACCATGCCATTTTTAGTTATTAATGATGGGGAGGAGTAACAGGAGGAATAGTCAGATGGTGTGAGCACCAAAGTAGAGATGGTTCTACTTTAGAATGGAGAAGTAAGGGTTGGAAATTCTAATGGTTTTCAAGAAAGGTGCTAGCACTACTTTCTGAAGTTAAGTGAGCTGCGGAATTTGGAAAAGCATCCTATTGGTACAACCTATGAAGCCATTGAAATCTATTTTCATTGAGGTAAAGTGATGACGGGCTCCTTCAACAAAGTGATGAAATAGGAAAGATTGTTTTCTGTAAAATAGGGGTTTCAAAGGCACAGTAAAAAGTCTGAGGGGAAGATATTGGAGAAAGTAGATAAAAGAGAAAACACACAGAACACTAGGATAAACATGCTGGAGAGGCGTGGTGAAGTAGAACGGTTAACATTTTGCATGTCCCCCAAAGATGATAAAGGATAACTGCTAGGAAAATTTCCAAAATAATTAGCGTCAGTGTACACATAGAGTCAGTTCAGACTGCAATTTATTAGAAGTCAATAAAGTTATAGAAAGTGTACAATATTGTGTGCAAACCATATTTTATATAAACCTTTGATTTCAATTTTTTGTAATCCATGCAAAACAGCATAAGAGGTAGTGGCGTAGAGTGTGGACTCAGGAAAGTCAGCCTCAATTTGATTTTTGACTCCACCTTTTGATAGCTGTTTGTAACCTTGAGCAAACTAGCTTTCTTCTTTGTGTCTTTATTTCTTAAGCCATGTGATTATGATGAAAACAGGATCTTTTACATGGTGGTTCTATTTAATGAGCCAGCAATGTAGAGTGCTCCAAACCTGCCTGGCAAACGCAAGTCCTCTCTAAATGTTTACCACTGTAACTGCTATGATTTAGAACTACTTAAGCATCTATATTTCAACACAATCAAACTACTTAGAGGGCACATGCAAATGTAGTTTTCTGTAATCAAAAATTTAAATTATGTTAAATATAGAAATGAGCAAATAAATAGGAACTTTCAGACTAATACCTGAAAGACCTGAAAGTTAAGTTTATGATAACATTGAGTGTTACGTGTTAAAAATGTGGGAAGCATTGTGGAAATATCTTAACATATTGCTTTATCATTCTGATGATTAATGTGATAGAAAACAGTTTAGAAATAATTTTTTTGCTGTATCTGTCAAATCATTTGAGAACCTCTGGGTAATGAAACAACTCTTGGTTAGAAATAAAGTCTTCCTTTTGATGTACTGTTAATTTATAATTAATCTATACAGAAAAAGGTATTTAAAGAAAGACTTGTGAAGTAAAATCAATGTTAATGAAATAGGGCAAAATATACAAAATAAATATTAATGTATATTCAATTTCCTGGTTAAAGTACAATATAAATTATTTTACTTCAAGTATTTTTGCTCCCCAAAATACCATTGTTTTGTCCAAAATGGAAATATCATTTTAACCACAGAAATTGCAAATATTTGTATTTTTCTCTCCCTTCCTTTTCTATTTATGTTTATTTGACATATATTTATTTCTTTGTATATAAGTTGGAAGGCATTTATATACAACCCTTAAACATATAAAAAACATAAGTAACTTTTTATGTATCATATATGTATGTGTATGCACATATACATACACACACACGTATATTCTTCTACAGAAAATAGAACAGATTTCTTGATCTCTTAAGTTCTTAACTAGAGACTGGTTTCTAATTAGACTGTTCTCATCTAACACAATAAAGTGAAACTATTTTTACTTTTTAAATCAAAGATAGATGTTTTTCTGAAAAAAAAACAGATGGATAAATACAGTTTTATACATATAATTACTCATTAAAATGTGAAAAATATGAAGTAAAGATAAAGACTTATAGAGAAAGCATATTAGTAATACCTGTTGTATACTTAGTACTGTTCTTAGCACTTTATGAAAATAAAAAATACTGACCCTTTACTGTTAAATTTCTGCACTCTAACTGGTTAGCAATCATTTCTTTTTTCTTTTCTTTCTTTTCTTTTTTTTTTTTTTTTTTGAGATGGAGTTTCGCTCTTGTTGCCAGGGCTGGAGTGCAATGGTGTGATCTAGTCTCACCACAACCTCCGCCTCCTGGGTTCAAGAGATTCTCCTGCCTCAGCCTCCCAAGTAGCTGGGACTACAGGCATATGCCACCATGTCCAGCTAATTTTGTATTTTTAGTAGAGATGGGGTTTCTCCATGTTGGTTAGACTGGTCTTGAACTCCTGACCTCAGGTTACCCGCCCGCCTCAGCCTCCCACTCCCTGGGATTACAGGCGTGAGCCACCACACATGGCCAGCAATCATTTCTTTTTAACACATGATTAACAAGTGTAAAAATGAGTACATAAATAAATGATTAATTTTGCATTATATGGAAATAATCATGATAATGATAATTTGGGTTTGGGGGGTATTTTTATATTTTTAGAAGACTTGTTTTGAGAGGTAAATGTTAAACCAGGTCTTAAAGAACTAATTTGCATTAAATTAAGATCTTCGTTATGAATGGAAGTAAATCAAGGATCTTTCTTTTCTTGGTCCAAAAGTACTTCAATTCTACAGACCTTAGCAACTACAAAAGCTAGCTACTACAACTTCTTTAAGGTACATCAGTTTGCATTTAATTGCCACATTTATTTAGAATGTAAAATTAAAATTGATTATTCGAAACCTTTTTCAAAATTATTTACTTTTTCTAGGGAACCCCAAACATCCTCCCTGTGACTGTGTAGTCTAATAGCATGTTCAATCTCAGATTAGGTTTGATGATTGCCTAGTCATTCCAGAAAGAATGAAGATGGCTCTCTAAGAAGGTGAGTCTGAAGGCCAATCTCCAGGATAGCCCAAGGCAACAGGACATGTACAGGTCCAGGGTAACTTCTGTTGCTTCTCCAGGGACCCCAATAAGTTGGTACTGCATCCTATCTCTCTTGGCAAGATAAGAAATGAGCTAGTTTTCCAAGGATCTAACCCTGTTCTGTCACTAGTATGCATTAAACTTTGGCTTTGTAGGAAATTGCACACCTCTTTGGCTTGAGATTCTTCCCTTTCCCCTCCCTGGGTCTCCATAAGATTGGCGGCAGCATTAACCTTCCCAGGGGAGCCGTGTCTCTGTGTTAAGGAACACTCATCTGGAACGAAAATAACTTGTTCTAGCTTTTCTTCTGTAACTAGACAGTCTTTTCAAATGTTTACAGTCAAGGAAACATTAATCAGCAAAACGTGAGAATTATGCATTTTTTTCACTTAACATTAATTATAACCACTACAGACTCTTTAAAAACGGATCTGATTGTATATTCATAATAAATTAAAGTTGAGATTCTGCAGAATTATTACTTATAATTAAAATCTATGTTGATTCAAGAATACCACATAACAGGAATATGCCCTAAAGATTTTATGATAGGCTATTAAATTATTTTTCAAAGAGATATTTGAAGCTATTGAAATATGTTTAGAAGATTTATAAGTATTATAGGAAGAGGAGTTAAAAGTATATATATTAAATATTTAATATTTTACCAAAAGAGTTCACCAAGGTTCTCTGAAAGTAACTAAATCATTTATATAACAAATTCTCTAGATACTCATATTTTACTCATAAAAAATTTATATTTTGATTGAAGCATGTGGTAAGAACTTTTATAGAAAATTCGAGTTTTAAAATATTTTCTTTCCTTTATCACAGAATACAATGGCTAATCTACATGAATGACTATTTTTCTTCTATTGTCAACTCCCGCAAAAATTATTTTTATTTATTTTCTTGAGTTATAGATTTAGGGGGTACAAATGCAGCTTTGTTACATGGCCATATTACGCAGTGGTGAAGTCTAGATAAATATTCCTCAAATACCTATCCAGAAATACCGGATTTCACCTAATTTAAATCACCATTTTCTAACATTTCAAGAATTTAAATAAAAACTGATTATGACCAACATCATCATTCTAACTTTTAAACAAAAGCATGTAAGAAATTGCATTAAATATAAGTAGAAAAAATGGTCAATTCAAGATAAAATTCAAGAATGTTTTTGAATCTGTGTATTTACAAAAAAAATTCTGATATATGACTCTACAGACAGCTAGATCCTACAGACAATAACAGATAAGAGAGAACAAATATGAGAATTAAATAAAGGTTGAAACTAAAATGATAGAAAAAGTATGCCATAAAATACTAACTAAAATAAGCCTGCTTAGCTACATTACTGTCAATAAACATGGTCTTTCAAAAAATAATAAATATGAAAAGAGCACTTTCAATACTGAAGTTAGTGTACTAGGTAGGTAGAAAAATTTTTGATGTTTATGCATCTAACAACATACATTTAAAATATAAATACAAAAATCAACAGAATCAAAAGGAGAACAGAAAAGCCTCAATCATGGTAGAATGTTTTATCTTACTTCTCCCCAGCTCTGATTGGACTAGAAGATAAAGTCTGTAAAGATGATAATCTGAGCAATGTGATAAATAAGCTTTGCTTCGGTGATATATATAGAGCACTTACTTTATTTCCCCAGATTGACCAAATGAAGGCCATATACAGAAAAACACAATAATTGTCAAAGAATTGAAATCATACAGAATACATTTTCTTTTAACAGCAGAGTTCAGCTAGAAGTTAATACTACAAATGAAAATTTAAAAAATAACAAAAAAGTGCTAAAGGTTTTGGAAAACAAGATAGACACTTCTTTTTTTAATCATTTATTATTATTATTATTATTATTATTATACTTTAAGTTCTAGGGTACATGTGCATAACGTGCAGGTTTGTTACATATGTATACT
>NW_012104865.1:1909522-1923717 GCF_000951045.1 Mandrillus leucophaeus | reverse complement strand
AAAATTCAACAGCCCTTCATGCTAAAAACGCTCAATAAATTCGGTATTGATGGAACGTACCTCAAAATAATAAGAACTATTTATGACAAACCCACAGCCAAACTGAAGATAGACACTTCTAATTAACCCGTTGGCCAAAAAATAATTCAAGTAAAAGTAAGAAAAAAATTTTGGATTCATTTTGAGATACTACATATTGACACACGTGGAAGGCAGTTAAAGCCCAACTTAGAGAGAAATTTATAGCTTTGAAAATATATATTAGAAAAAATAAAGGCTAAAAATCAATTTTATAAGCACTTAAGAACCTAGGGGGAAAAAAAGGGGCCATTAAACCTTAAGTTTTTTGGAAAAAAAATGGTGTTAGTAGCAGAAATTAATGAAATATATTGGAATATTTAATATAGAAGATAAAGCCAAAAGTTGATTTGCAGGGGGCCAGGGGCGCGGGGGGGAATTAACATTGACAACTCTCTGGCAGATTGTTCAAATAAACAAGTGAGAAGGTGCAGATAAACAACAGCAGAACTCAATAAGAGTATATCACTATAGGTCCTACAGACAATCAAAAACATGATATTTTGAACAGAATTTATACTGATGAATCTAATATTATAGATGAAATGGACAAATTCTTAGAAAAACACACTTCGACCAAGTTAATTCAAGAAATAAAAAACTCAGGTGATACTTCACATAAAAGAAAGAAAATCCTCAATTAAAAATCTTCTCTCACAAAGAAAACTCCAGGACCAGATGTCTTCACCAGTGAATTCTACAATCGTTTAAGGAAGGAATTATACCACCTATTAAAAGCTCTAACAGACAATTAAAAAGAAGAAGAGCTTCCCAAGTTGTTTTATTAGGTGTATTCGTTTTCTATTGCTGTGTAACAAATTGTCACAACCTTAATGACTTAAAATAACAATCTAAGTTTCTGGGAGTCAGAAGTCTGGGAACATCTTAGATGAATCCTCTGCTTAGTGTTTAATGGACTGCAATTAAGGTACTGGTGTGGCTGCTTTCTGATCTGGAGCTTAGGGTCTCCTTCTGAGCTCATGTTTATTTTATAATTAGTTAATTAAATTAAGCAATACACAGAATATGACCTCAGGTGTTAGTTGGGTTTATTCCATAAATGCTAAGACTATATACTCATTGTATAGCCAGAAAAACATGCTAGGAGGAAGACTTATGAAGCAATTCTTTTTGTTTTGTTCTTCTGTGCAGAAATTTAATTCTATAAACAAATCACCAAGATCCATACATTACTGATGGTAATTAGTTAGGATTTTATGTTAGTAGGCTTTTAAAATATTGATTAAGTGTCTCGAAGTTTTTACTTATAATTCTGTTTTGCTTTTTTACATTTGTTAGTATTGGGACTACTATCTCTCAGCCTAAAGAAAAAAAAATCAGTATAAAATAGATTTTTTTTCAACATCTTACATAATACAAGGTGTTACCACTCTGTATCTTTCCTTTACATTTACATTATTTTCTCATTTTTTATTATTTTTAAATTCACAGAGTTTTTTTTATTTTTTTCTTCTTCGCTAGTACTGTTTATTCTACAGATGATTTTATTTTTTTCCATTCCTTGAATACTCCAGTTGTTTCTTACTAGCTTTTTTTGAGTATATGCCATGACAGTTAGATGAAGAAATGTTCCCATACTCTTAGATGATAACACAAAGTATATACACTTATACACACATAGTACTATATTTACATGTTTGCTCATATCTATATTTAGTATGTATTTTCATATACATATATACAAACTATGCCACTGAAATGATACATGTTTGGCTGGCATTGTGAAGGAAACAACAGGGAGCCATTATTAAGAAAGGGAGGAAATCAAGGAAGACTTCTCTGAGGAAGGGATTTTCAGAAGATGGACCATCTGAATATCAGGGAGATGAAATAGAAGAAGTGCAGTGAGTTAAATATTGTCCCCTCAAAATGTATATCCACCTAAAACCTCAGAATGTGACCTTATTTGGTAATAACGGTTTTTATAGATGCAATTAGTTAAAGATCTTGAAATCATCCTGGATTTAGGTTGGGCCCTAAATCTAATGACTGGTGCAGGAGAACACCATCTGAAATGGAGACAAAGATTGGAATGACACCTCTACAATCTATGGAATGCCAAGGATTGCTAACAACCACCAGAACTTGGGAGAGAGACATGGAAGAGATGCTCTTTTGGAGCTTTTAGAAGGAAACAAACCTACTGGCAACTTGTTTTTGGACTTCTGGTATCCAGTACTGGAATTTGTGGTAATTTGTTATAGCACCACTAGGATACTAAGACAAGGAACAAAGGATCTAACTGTGACAGAAATGCAGTGAGCTAAAGGCAAAGTGGTATAAAATGGGATTGGAGTGAGAGGTAACAGTTAATCATGCCAGGTCCTGTAGGAGTCTGAATTTTATTCCAAGTACTGTGGAAAGTGATATGAGAGTTTTATGTAAGGGAATTACATGGCAAGATTTATGTTTTAAAAATATTACTCTGGTTGCTCTTAAAAAATTAAGTGAAGTAGAACAAGGACTGAAGCAAAAAGAATCCGGTAAAGGGCTAGTCTAATACAGGAGTTCAGGTAAGAAATGGTGGGAGTTTGATTTAGGGTCATAGCAGTAGGGAAGTAAATTGGGTTGAGATATATTGTGAAGTTAGGATTGAGGACTTGCTGATGGATTGGATTTGTATATTGAGGAAAATTAAAGATGGCTCCTAAGTCTGGGGAACTACTGGATAGATGCTCGTAACATTTACCAAAACAAGGAACATAAGAAAGAGATTTGGGTGAGGTTGGGAGTGGGAAGAAAAGGGAAATGTTCTTTAGATTGGTGTGTGTGAATTCTTCATATGAATTGAGATGTAAATTTCAGGGATAATAGTTTGTAAATAATATGTAACGATATGGGAATAGTGAGACCATCTACAGAGAGCGAGTAGAAAGAGGGGAGGAGAGAAATCTAAGACCGAACCAACATTGAAGCAAATTAGAGGAAAAATGTGCAACAAAGGACACTAAATAAGTAGCTGTCAGGAGGAAAATGTATGAATCTTATAGAAGGAAAGATGGGGAAGTGGGGAACCACATTCTGTTGCTCCACGGTAATTGATATAACTGATTTATTTTTAAGTAAATGAGGATTCATTAGTCAAATGACTGCATTCAGGACTTTTTACCTAATATTTTAGGGATAATTTTCCTCAGTAATACATTCTGAGTAGCTCTCTGACATTTCTGTGTCTTTAGTCTTTATGTTTTTTGTTTGTTTGTTTGTTTACTATGTAAGATGAGATAGAAATGTAATTCTGAAGCAAATTGCCAATGATAATTTTGTAAGGCCACAATTCTAGTTCACACTGCTTTATATAGCTTCATAAGCTGAAAGCCTCAATGGTATTCTGTTTTAAATTTTGTAGCCATTTTATCTAGTATGACTTTTTAAAAATAGGATTTATATGTAAAATCCAAGTGAAGAGTAAAGAAGGTTATAAACAAATAGCCAATTTCAAATTTGGCTCATCCTCAAGGTAGAGCTGGTCTTTCACCATCATCCCACTTTTAGACTCATAGAAATGTAGAACTAGAAAAGACCTTACAGACTGTGTCACTGTATACCTTACTTTACAAATAAAGAAATCAATGTTCAGAAAGAGCAAATAACTTGCCTATGGTCGTATTTTGTTATTGGCTGAAATGGAATTAAGATCACTGCTTTTCTTTTGACTGGTCAAAACTGTCAGCTGTGGAAATTCCTCTTTGGAATTAATCACAAAGGGATGCTATCTTCAAAGGGCAATAATACCAAGGGAAAGAACAAAACAGATAATATTTCTTGAATATTGTGGTTATGTAAGATAGGAATGAAGTCCTAAGAAATGACCTAAGAGTTTAATTCCAATTTTATCACTTATTAGCTCTTTGATTTTAGACAATCCACTTATTCTCACAGAGCATCAGTCTTCTCATCTGTAAAAATAAACTTTCATTTCACTGTTACGTGAGGATTTGTGATAATCCTTTGGTAAGTATAATTAAGACTTTAAGCCTCTTGTAGCTTTCAGTCATAACACCACTGAAGTAACACAGTATTGAATCATTACATCAGAAGCTGACCTTGAGGGAAAGAGTTAAGCAGAAGGAAAGAGAGTGTAATAAGAAAAGAAAAGACAAAAAGAAAACAGCATGTTTAAGTTTTGGTCATGTAAGTGTAATATAATACAGCTACATTGACCTTCAACTATTTACTCAATTTTTTTTGAAAAAAAAATGTTTTGTTAATGTTTCTGCCTGCAGTGAGAATAAATCTCTGTTTTATATCTTAATAAATTAAAACAATTTTTCCATCTCTCTTGGTTTTTACCCATGTTACTGCTCTCGTTTCTCTCCCAGCTCCTTGGGGAACTTAAACCTTCAGATACTCCTTTTCCCTCCAGCAGTCTCTTCCTTTCCATTAACTTCCTTCTCTCTTCTTTGGAATGTCCCCTATGCTGAAGATCCTTTTATGAAACTATATTATCCTCCCAGTTGGAGTCTACAGATTTGCTATATAACCAGATTCCTCAAAGTAGTACATTATATCTCCTACTACAGTCTCTCAACTATGATTCCTTCCATTTTATGTGAAAATATTTTTAACCTCCATCTAAAACAGAATGCTTGAAAATTATATCTGTATCTGTAATAATTGAATCCAGTGGCCTAATTTCATTCTTCACTTCTCTTGCCCTCTCTGTAGCATTTAAAACTGTTCTGTTTCTGCCTGGAGACTCCTTTCTCCCACTGTATTCAGTGAGCATGCCTTAAAAATCGGTGTTTGGCCATATGCTCCTCTCTCTTCCTACCTACATTTTTACAGTGGTCGAGAACAATCATAGCTTCCCCTGCAGGTAGCTAAATCTAAAATCTCTGGCTTCAGACCAAATGTTTCTTTTGATTCTTAATCTTCCACTTGGAATTAAAGAGGGAAAAAATTGATTATTTGAGAAATATTGCATAGGTTTCTAAACTTAAACCCCTGTCTACCCTGCAACCTCAGCAATCATTTCTGAATACCTAGTCTAGTTTTACCTCCCTAAATTATACATTTAATTTCATTCCCCTGCTCAAGAATAGTCTCTCTCTCTTATTTCCTATAGGATATAAGTCTATACATGGTAGATTTGCTGTTATGCATTAGGGATTTTATTTGAAAGCCTTAAGAAAAAAAAAAAAGAAAAATAGTCAAATTATTTTTGAAAATCCTTTAGAAAGAAGGCATGTTAAAGGCTGATAGTACAAGTTATCTATATATTTAATTTTTTTTACTCAGGTACAATAGAGAAAGAGTACAATCCACATTTTAAAAAGTACAGTTTGATTAGTTTTGAAAAATGTATACAGTAATTTAATCACCACGACAATCAATATATGGAACATTCCCATGGCCCTAAAAATTTTCCTGGGCCCCTTTTGAATCAGACTATACTAACCCTAGTACCATAGCAATCATTGATCTACTTTTTGTCATGATAGCTTTGACAATTCTGGAATTTTATATCAAAGGAATCACACAATATGACTTATTTCACTTAGCATAATGCTTTTAAGATTCTTCTATGGTTTTGTGTGTATCAGTAGTATAAAATAGTTCCTCTTTATGGTTGAATAGTTTTCTATTATATACATATACCACAGTTTGTTTATCCAGCTGCCTTTTGATAGATATTAAGGCCATTTCTAATTTTCAGATATTATGAACGAATCTGCTCTGAATATTCAAATACATATTAAAACCTCTTGAGCAGATACCTACAAGTAGTTCTATGTTTTCCGATGAGTGTATATTTAACTTTGTAAGAAAATGGCATACCATTTGCCAACGTGGAATGTCATTTGCATCATCAACAATAATGTATGAGAATTCTAAATTGATCCATAACCTCATCAGCACTTGGTATTGTCCCTCCTGATTTTACTCATTTTAGTGGATATGTCATATCTTATTCAGTTTGTACTTTCCATTTCTTGTTAAATAATGACATTGAACATGTGGTCATGCATTTATTGACTATCTATATGCCCATTAAAGTTGTGTTTTAATCTTCTTGTTATGGAGGTTACAGAGTTTTTTTGTATAGTGAGTGGACAAATCCATTAACAGATAAGTGTTTTACAAATATTTTATCTGAACCTATTGCATGCCTTTTTATTTATTCTAACAGTGCCTTTCAAAGAGCAATTTTAATTTTGATTAAGTCCAATTTATCTTTTTGTTTTTGAGGCCTATATAGAAATTTCTCTCTAAATAAAGGTGACAAAGATTTTTTCCTGCTTTTTCTTTTAGAATCTATGAATTTAGCTCTGACAGTTAGACCTATGATCTGTGAAAGATTAATTTTTGTGTATGGCATGTAAATATTTATTTTTTCTCATATGGCTATCCAATTGTTCTAGTTCTATTTCTTTAAAAAAACTATCATTTCTTCCTTAAATTACCATAGTACTTCTGTTAAAATCAAGTGACCATATATGTTTTGATCTGTTTTGGACTCTCATCTTTTCCATTGATCTCTAAGTCTATCTTTGTGCCAATACTAAAGAGTCATGATTACTGAAATTTTATACTAATCCTTGAAAGAGCTACAATTTTGTTCTTATTTTTCCTTATTGTTATACTTAATAAAGCCATTCACGTTCTGAGTAAATTTTAGAATTAGCTTGTCAATTTCTACATAAACAAAAAAGAAAAAACCCTGCATGAGCGTCTCTGAGATTACATTGGATATATAAATCAATTTTGGGAGAATTGATATCTTATCCATATTTAATCTCCTGATCCGTGAATATGGAATATCCTCTCATTTCTTTAGGTCTTTTAAAATTCTCTCAAAATTGTTTTAATATCTTAATTTCCAATTTTTATTGATAGTATGTAGACTTACTATTGATTTTTTATATTAACCTTGTATCATGCAATCTTACTGTATACACTTATTAGTTCTAATAGCTCTTTTTACATAGATGCATGTCAGCTGTGAAACTTTATACTTTGTTGTGTTTCATTTCAATAATTTTCCCCCTTTAAACAGAGCAAGTTCTTTTCTATTCCTAGTTTGCTAAAAGGTTTTTTGTGTGTGTATGAATTGATTTTAATTGTATTAATTTGTCTTTCTGGCTTTGTATTGATTGAGAAAATAATGTGATTTTTATTTTCCAGTGAATTATATAAAATGATTTCAGTTATTGAACTAACCTTACTCCTTTACTAAAACATGATGGGTCATGAGATAGTATAATTTTTGTGTGATTCTGGATAAAAGTATTTTCTATATTTATAGAATTCTAGAGGTTTTTTTTTTTTTCCTTTTGGTTAAGTGTTGCTCCCTTGTCTTCTAGCTTTCAATGCTTCTGACAATAAGCCTCCTTTAATTTTTAATCATTGTTCCTCTTTTTCTCTTGATGATGTCTTCAAGAATATATATATATGTAGATTTGAGACAGAGTCTCACTCTGTCTCCCAGGCTGGAGTGCAGTGGTGTGATCTCGGCTCACTGCAAGCTCCACCTTCTGGGTTCCTGCCTCAGCCTCCTGAGTAGCTGGGACTACAGGTGCTCTCTACCACACTTAGCTAATTTTTTGTATTTTTAGTAGAGACGGGATTTCACCGTGTTAGCCAGGATGATCTCGATCTCCTAACCTTGTTATCTGCCCGCCTCGACCTCCCGAAGTGCTGGGATTACAGGCGTGAGCCACTGTGCCCAGGCATATTTTATTATTAATTGTTTTACTATGATTTTCCTGGTTATGTTTTTCCTCTTATTCTTAGAATTCTCTGAACTTTTTGAATATATGATTATTTTCTCATTATTTTTGGAAAATATATTTGCATATAAGACCATTTGATACTGTCTTACAGCTTTTAGATGCTCTGTTTTCTGTTTTTCCATTTTCTCAATATGTTTCAGTGTGGATAACTTCTTTTAACCTATTTTCAAGTTCACTGATTCTTTCCTCTACTATGTCTAGTCTGCTACTAAGCCCAATTAAGGGAATGTTTAAATCTCTGACAATTAATTTTTAATTTCTAGTATTTGTATTTGATTATTCTATTTATAGTTTCCAAATTTGTGTTGAAATTCCCCATTTGTTTATACACACTCTACCTCCCACCTTTTTTTTTTTTCACCAGTTCCTTCAAATTATTCATAATTGTTAATTTCAAATCTCTGCCTGAAAGTGTCATCATCTTGATTTTCTGTTTCTGGTTCTATGGGCTATTTTGTTGCTTTACACTAGGACTTTTTTCCTTCCTTCTTTTCTCCCAGCTTCCCTTCCCCAACCTTGATCACCCTCCCTTCCTTCTTTCATTCCTTCTCTCCTTCCTTCCATACCAAACATTGCATTGGTCAAAAAACACAGAATACACTGAGGTAAATATTTGTATTCCTATATGTCCACTCCCCTTTATCTCACAGGCCAGTAACTTGGAGGTTGAGTTAGCAGAAAGCAGTTGAGCTTGATTTGGGCTTTAGTGTCACTATGGATGCATTCAGTGCAACACAGTCTTAAAATTCTTCCATTTATGGACTCTGCCTATGTTGTAATTTGTATGAGTATTGGAATGTCAGAGGTTTTTCAAAATGTTCCTGTTCCATTTTTAACTTTCAGAAGACTTTGCACGCCTGTGTTGCAAAGGGGAGTTGGAGCTTTCTCTTTGCATTCCTGTGCCTTCCCTAGCAATAGTCTATTGTGGCTTGCTACTTATTGCAAGTCTTGTAGTAGGAGCAAGGGAAAGGGGAGATTGGGACTTCATAGTTCTCCTCCATCCCCAGTCTTATGCTGGCTCTCTGCACCAAACCTCAGCACTGGGTCTTTCTTCGTTTCCCTTCCTGTTCTCTAGAGGGTCTAGGGTGCAATCAAGTTTTCTAGCCCTCCTCCAAGATGGCTGACCTCTGCCTTGAATGATTGGGTGTTTCTGCAGGCCGATTTCCTGCCTTTCCCCTATAGCAATATGCCATATCATTGTAGAATTCTGGGATTAAGTTGGTGTCTTACTCCTCCCTCAGTAGCAGATGGGTTTTCCTACTGTAAAGTGCTGGTTGGAGGAGTAAGACTTCTATACCTGTCTTAATGGCAGCTGACCTTAGCCTAGGAGGAAGGGGTGAGAGTGTCCCCTGTCTCTTTGCCAGTGCAGCCAATCTTTGCCTGAGTCTTATGGAAGGGTTTCCTGTCTCTCTCCTACAGGCAGATGGCTTTGGTTATCAAAGCAGGACTAAATGTTGGATGCTAGACAGGATCTTGCCCTTCCCCTAGCAGCAGATCTTGTTCTCTTTTCCTGCCTATCTCCAGGAGCAGCTGAGCCCATCTTGTACAAGAGTTGGTGTCCAAGCAGGTGCAGGCTCCCCTTGGAATGGTGCCCTTAGGAATTCTGACTTCTCATGATAGCCCACGCTAGGTCTTAAGAATTTTTTAAATGTTAGTTGCCTCCCTCCTACCCACATTTATGACTGCTTTCACTTGGCTCTGTGTTCTGCTGATAATTAAACAGTTTGTGTGTCCTGTCTTTCCTCAGAGGAGGTTGTCAACCTTTGGAATTTTGTTCATCTCAGAGGGATGTCTTAAGTACTCCGCTTTCTGAATGTTTAAGAAAAAACTAATATTTTTCAAGATTACCTAGCTCTTTCTCATTTTCAGCCTAGAGTCAATATTCCCTTCACACTTCTTATGTCCTAAGTGGAAATAAAATTCTCATCTAATTTTTTTTTTCAGTATTGGTGCATATTATTCTTCCTTTAGTTGGTTACCGGAGAAATAATTTGGTTTATGCCGAGGGATGGTGTAAGCAAATCGTGCAAAATTTTGAACATTAAGGTGGGCCTCAGCAGGGTGAGATGTAAAACTCTAAGAGTCTTGAAGGAATTGGGGGACCAGACAGTCAGGAAATACAATATTTGAAAAATATTATGAGTAAAAATATCACTATTCAATTTCTTTTTAAAAATTCCTTCTTTCTCTTTTCTCCCTTCCTTCCTTCCTTCCTTCCTTCCTTCCTTCCTTCCTTCCTTCCTTCTTCCTTCTCTCTTTCCCTTTATCCCTCTTTCTTTATTTCCTTTTCCTTCCCAATACCTGAATTCAGATTAATAAAGTATACTTACTATATGACTTCTCTGACTTAGCTTAATATTAGAAGGTTTAAATATAGTATTTCTATGTTATATTCTAGCTTTCTTTTATTTCCAGAGAAGAATTTCTGTTCCAGACAAAATTTTATTTTTACTGTTCTTCCCTCTGTGTTTTTGTTTATGGCTACTGTGCATCTTCCTATTCAGTTTTAACCCTGAACTTTTAAAACCTCTCAATTCTTAATAACCGAAATTACTACCAAAATTTTTATACTTTTAGCATTTAAAAAAAGTCAAATGAAAATAAGCTTTCAGTAATAAATGTATTTTCACTGCTCATTTAGCCACTTAAAATCATGCTGAATCTGTATCATGATTGAGCACTATGCTTATATAGAACAAAACTGCTTCCTGTTGTAATTTTTAAATAAAGAGCACCACCTTGTGGGAGCACATGCTTAACCATGTTACATAAAATGGAAAACAAATATTAACAGAATAATAATGTTTTAAATTACTTATAGTTTATTTATTTTAAATTAGCATGGAAAGAAAGCACCATACTACTTCTGAAGAAAAAAACTAAAAAGGTAGAAAATAGAATTTGAAAAATTTGCCAGTTTTTCATGTTATGACTCAATAAAAGTCTTCTGCAAAATTGTACTTGCTAATGAGTACTTTTATATAAATATTAATTATCTGAGAACTAAAATTTAGCTTAAAATAACAGAGTTATCAGGGACTATTAATATGACCTATTCCAGAAAAGCTTTATTTTAAAAACAAGGAACCCAAACTTAAGGGGATGTATTTAGTGTGTTCACCAACTTGCATATAACCAGCGATGAGATAGGTATATTCATGTAAACATCATTTCTGTTTGCCTAAGTGAGTCTTGATTGATTTTCAGACAATAGAATATAGTAATGCATCATCATTTACCTATACTGAGGAACAGATTATTTAGCAAAAGTAAATTTTACAATGTAAAAGGTATAATATAACACACTACTGTATCCTTAAAAATGATTATTTTTTTTTATAGAATCTTTCTATGGTGTATTATCTGTATTTTTAACAGCATATGTTTGAGGCACATAATATGTCATGGAATTTAATTCAAAAAAACCATGACATTTTTGATGGTCAAGGTGATGGTTCCTTTAAATGTTTCCCATTTGACATCAATTCATCTCAGTTTGCTTTCAAAAACCGGGGAAAAGTTTGTTGCTATTCCTCTTTTAATGGGAAGCCCAGACCTGGAAAGCAGCCCTTCCCCAAACAGAAAAGGAACATTGATTTTATCTCTTTCAAAATCACTCTATGCTTTACAATGACAAATTACCTTACTACTTGCAGACATCAAGTCATATCACTCTTCTATGTCGAAATCGCACAATAATAAAATATTTTATAATGAAATTACACATTGTTTTAAACGTGGGATTTTGTTGAGCCAGATTTTTCCCACCTCATTTTGGTAACCTACCTTCAGGTGACTCCAAATGCAGTTACCCAGTCTGATAAGAAACCATCTCACTGTCACATCATCCAACCTGTATATTCCTATTTTTTCCTAAGAGCTGTAACTCAAATAATCCTGCCCACCAGGATTGTTTGGTTATAACAACATTTATCTTCTATTCTTGTTACCAAATGTAATTCAAATAAACATTCTACTTCGACTTAGTTTCATTCATAATTTGTTGCATCTAATGAAAATATTCCAGAGTCTAAAGAACTAGAAACTGTAGACTTATTGGACTTCGCGTAATTGCTAGAAATCATTATACAGGATAATTAATAGAAGCTTTAGGGAAGGTGTCTGCAAAAGTATTTTAGTGATTGATGGGTCTTTCGTGTTTACTTTTCAGTTTCT
Source organism: Mandrillus leucophaeus (assembly GCF_000951045.1). Classification (NCBI taxonomy): domain Eukaryota; kingdom Metazoa; phylum Chordata; class Mammalia; order Primates; family Cercopithecidae; genus Mandrillus; species Mandrillus leucophaeus. The sequence goes on along the minus strand of NW_012104865.1, from coordinate 1,911,706 downwards.
CGATGTCTATTGAAAAGCTATGCTTCAGAGACATGATATTTGATAGTTATTCTGAATGAATCTCAAATCATAATCCCTTTGACTTTTAACCAACTAAATTGAGTGTTGAATGATAGTATATTTTATTTTTATAACGATATTTTAAATAATTTGGATATGTTTGTTGTAAGAATAACGTGAACGTATTTATGTAATATATACACACATAACACATATATGTAAAATATATGTGTATATATAACATGTAATAATGTCAGATATACAGACACTATATATAAAATATGTATTATATATATGCACATAAAATATATATAATTTATCTGTGTGTATATTACATACACTATTACATATATATACACTTTTTTACATTTGTGCATATATAACATAAATATGTTCATTTCATTCCTACAACACATGTAATATATGATATATGTATTACATACATATACATATATGATGTATATGTATATAATAGATATATAATATCTATTATGTGTGTGTATATATATTACATATATTATTATACTGTTATAATAAGGGGCAATGCTTGTTTATATCCATTGCCCCTTACTGTTATAATAAGTGGCAATGATTGTTTTATATCCATTGCCCCTTATTACAACACTGTACTAAAGACATTATACAGCATTCCTTAGTACAATATTTGGCACATGGAAGGAACTACATATATTTTCAGTTTTTATTAACATTATTATTAACATTCCCAGAAAAATTTTTTGTTACAGATAGAAAAATACAAGGGTGATAAGTTTTCTGACAGATGTAAAAGCTGAGGCCAGAGAGATAAAATAACTACATAAAATCTTACATAACTCTGCATAGAAGTTGTTCTGTCACTGGAGCTAATCTGCTATATTTCCTATTTTTGTTTTACCTCTTTAACTTTTAGTTATATAAACTTTTGTGTGTATATGTGTGTATAAGTCTTGTTATAACAGGATATTTGAGATAAAATATATATAATTGAAATCATATATAGTTGAAATATCAATACATTTATCTATCACCTATCTGTCTCTCTCTCTATATATATATCAATCATATAAATCACTGAAATCATCTCCATTATTTGACACTGCAAGCCTGGGATGACTAGAATTGTGTCATATGATAGGATAACATATTTCAATGAATTTAATCAGTAAGACATCAATGTAAGAAGATAATATGAAACTGTGAAATATTGTATGCAAGTATAAAAGTGGGAGAATAGTAAGAAGTTCAGTTTGACTAGATCAGAGTTTTCCTGAATGGATAAGCTACATTTTGATGCATAAGAAGATACCCTGACACTTAGTTCTCCTTAGATTCTTAGTGTTTTAAAATAGTAAATGTTCATTTCACCTGTGATTCTTTGGGGTGGCAATTTGAGTTTGGCTCTACAGGGCAGTCCTGCTGATGTGGGCAAGGCTCAGGTGAGCTTGGCTGGGCTTGTTTATATGACTGTGGTCAGTTGTCAGGTCAAGGAACCTGACTGTTCTAAAATGGTTCAGCTGAGACGACTCATCATATTGTGTGATCCTTCATCCTCCAACAGGCTGGACCAGGTGTCTTCAGTAGGTAGCAGTGGTCGGTGGCTCAAGACTGAGAACAGTGGCATGAAAATCTGTTGAGGCTTAGCTTCAGTACTTATACAGCCTCACTTCTGGGGCATTCTTTGGGCCACAGTCAATCACCGGCCAGGTCAGATTCAAGGTGTGCGTACCTTGGCAATGGGCAGATCAGTAAAGAACTGTGCTCATTTTTGTAATCTGCTGTAATCTGAATTGTGGCCATGGAAGTGGAAATGCTACATGCTGTGAGATAATAATCAATGGGATTTGGAATCTATGAAATAAGTGACAAAGGGAGAAAAGTCTAGTTAAATTATTTTAACTAGGTGAGTTAGTTAATGAGAAATAATAAACTTTATGTGGTTAAATATTTGCAGTGAAGTTGACCTTGATTAAAACTCATTCCAGACAATATTTAACACCTGTTATATATTTCAAAATAGCTGGAAGAGAAGATTTCAAATGTTCCCAACACAAAGAAATGAAAAGTGTTTGAGATTATGAATATCCTTAATTACTATAATTTGAGCATGACACATTATGTACATGTATAAAAATACCACATGTATCCTATAAATATGTACAATAATGTATCAATAAAGAATCAGTT
>NW_012104865.1:1894406-1909472 GCF_000951045.1 Mandrillus leucophaeus | reverse complement strand
TTGCAGATGGTATTTGGAAATTTGATCCAGAGCAACATGTTTTAAAAGAAAAAAAAGTAGGGGGAAATTGATACTAGTTAAGCATACTCCTACACCTGTCTCTTATACACATCTAGATGTGTATAAGAGACAGATATTTAACACCTGTTATATATTTCAAAATAGCTGGAAGAGAAGATTTCAAATGTTCCCAACACAAAGAAATGAAAAGTGTTTGAGATTATGAATATCCTTAATTACTATAATTTGAGCATGACACATTATGTACATGTATAAAAATACCACATGTATCCTATAAATATGTACAATAATGTATCAATAAAGAATCAGTTTCATTTTATCACCGATTCCCTTCCCTGAAAACTGGCCTTATGCAAGCAACTTAAATTTTTTAAAGTCTCGTGTTTCCTCAATTGCAAAAAAAACTGTAAATGATCGTTGCCAGCACCTTGGATGATTAGGAGCATTAAGAAATAATGCAAGCAAAATGAATAACTATGTAGTTAATGTGGTAGGGGCTCAAAATGGCATGAGTTTATTATTTTTAGGATTTATATTTTCTTGGTAGTATAAATAGTATCCTGGTTATAACGAAAGCACATCTCAGAAGGAAAAACTCACATGAAATTAATTCTGTTTTGGACAAAGTTTAATCGTACTGTGAATAGAAATGGATGATGGGACACTAGAAAATTTAAACAGGAGTTTTAGATAGAAGTCATAGATAAATCAAGAAGATATTTGATACCATATCAAGAAGATAGTTGAAAAGTTGAGAATAAAGAAACTATGGAGCAAAAGTCTGTGCAAGGAAAAGAGCAAGCAGCCAAAACTAAATATTGAGGAATTTTGAAGATTAAATTATGATTAATTGGCAAGTGTGATTAGAAAATGTAGGATAAGATGATATTTTGTTGTTGTTTGTCATTCTGAGTTTTGGCTCATCCTATTTATAGCCACTCATATCATCACCAACTGTTAGAATCTTATTCCTCTACAGACTTCTTTTGTATCCCCTGCTTTCTGTGTTTGATTATCTCAGTCCAATGTATCGTATAGGTAAAGAACTCTTCAAGGAGTATTTTAATTGAATATCAATAAGATGCAGGATTCATAATATAAATCACTCCAAAATTTTATGACAGTCTTTCAAATATTACACAGACATTAAATTTAGATTCATATACACATGTTTATGTATAATCTTATTCATATTAGAGGGTCATTAAATATAGCTAAGTTTTCCCAAACTTCAAATGTTTCACAAACTAACACTCCTTCCTCATAGGTGAGTATACACTTAGCACTAGCAGGTATAAATAATAATAATTTCAATTTATATAAGAAATGTTGGCATCATCTGCTGCCTTCAAAAGCAATCTTACGTTCATTTTATTAAGGTGATGTGTTTTGCTTCTTCAATGGAGATTCTTTCCTGTATGACTCACTATAGGGCAGAGGTTGTCTAGATTATCAACAACTTTGCCCTCACTTATATAATTTAATATTGTGATATTAGTGTGAATTCTACAGGGAAATATATCGTTATTTTCATCCTATTCAGAAGACACTGATTTAGCATATATTATGTGAAAGATGATAGTGGTTATCAATTAAGAAAACATTTATAACTTTTATATAAAACACATACATCTCAGCTTTCTTTATTTAAATCCTAAATATATTTCACCTGTTGTAACTGCATAATACATTATATTTTATTGCTGACTTTAGGAATACTATATATATATATTTTTTTTTTAACCGAGTAGATATTCTTTGTAATTGTAATTACGGTTGAAAAGAATGTGTGTGTTTGAGTCATGCTGGAGGTGGGAAGGAATGTAGGTGGTTGTGTTTTATTTTTCTAGGCTGTGGGTGGCATTTTGATATGTTGGGGATATTTCTAGGCTTGGGAGTGAATGTTCTATTGTAGTTTCTATTTTCTTTTGTCAGAGATGTGCTAAATGTTGTTTTTCTTGCAGATGGTATTTGGAAATTTGATCCAGAGCAACATGTTTTAAAAGAAAAAAAAGTAGGGGGAAATTGATACTAGTTAAGCATACTCCTACACTACTCATCTGGTAGTTGTTATTGCTTTTCTAGTTTTATTTTGTTTCTCCATGAGGGAGATACTAAGTGATAAACAAGATTGTTAGCTTTCATAATTGACATTCTAAAGACTTTGGACAATTCCCTTAATAACAAGTACTTCCTTCAAAGGAAGGAAGAGAAAAGTGACAGGACATTAGAGAAGAAATACGGAAAGACATTTCTGAAGTATATTAAAGTGGGAAAGAAAATTTATGACAAAACAAAAAAAATCTGAAATTACAGTCTCGATTTTACCATACTAGGTATAGAACCCTAAGAAATCCTTATGTACGTATCCCAAATTTATAAAGTGATCATCTTGCATTCATCTTATACTGATCAAACATTGCCTTAAGATTCATCTTCAACTCTCTACTTTTCTCTCTTCATAAAGATCATCTAACTTATGGCTCTATTTGTAGCTATAAAAATTATCAATTACTAGGAAGATAAACTTATCTCTTTATTTATAAATATTTATATTATTTATTCGCTAGGTTTTTTCTGAGCTCTAGATCCAATTTACTTGGATGCCACATAAGTCCTTGAAGTACAAATTCATTACTACTCTTATTTTTCTCCTACATTCTGTATTTTACTAAATATTTGTACCATCCAGTCAGATGATCTTGGTAGACTTTCAAGTCATAAGAGTGATGATATGAATTGATGCTGAAATAAGGAAGTTATCCTAGAGTTAAAGTTAATAGTAATTGACAATAAGTGACTAGGGAGGAGAGGGAAAAGGATGAGATGACAAGAAGAAGGAAGAATAATGAGGAATAAATAGCAATGATATAAATTTCAAAGCAGAGGACATTTAAAGCAAGAACTAGGAAAAATAGTTTGGTTATGGGAAAAAAGAAGGCAAGTTTTCTTCTTTTGTGACTGAGCAAAATATAGTATATAGCTCGTGGAAAGGGAGTGAACATTTCATCATTATGTCTTGTTTAAAAATCTATATGTATACCTTTTAAAGATATGTATGTCATTTTTCTTTGTTTTCAATAGAACTAGATAATTTGAAACTGTCTGTGTCTTTTTGTGGAAGAGTAAACCATGGTGTATGGCACATGATACATATGCAGGACAAAGAAGAAATATGTCTACTTTTGTCTCTTTTCTGCATTATCCTACAAGCTTTGAGGTGACTGGAACCAAGTGCATCTCAGTTGCCATTAATAAACATCTTTAACGGCATATAAATACTCAATATAAATGGATGAACAAACGTTATTATCTAGTACTTGATTCCTATCCGTATAAGGTTCACAGTGTAACAGAGGAATCAGGGAGGTAAGCAAATGCTACAATGCTGTAAGTTCTGAAAGATTATTTGTATAAAGTGATTCCATGTGAGGGGAGCTAGGGATAGAGATGGCCATACCTTGAGCTAGGTATGGAAGAATCCAAATATTTGACAGGTAGATAAAGGGAAATACAGTTTAGGAAAAGGAAGACCAATCTAGAAAAAGGAAATTGTTGGCTGGGCACGGTGACTCACACCTGTAATCTCAGCACTTTGGGAGGAGCCAAGATGGCAACCATGGCACAGGGCAACAAGAGCAAAACTCCATTTCAGAAAAAAGATATGGAGTAATTAAATTCTAAGATGTGTCCTTAGGAAGTAAGTTATACAACAGTGAAGGTTTAGAGGGAGAGAGTTCCATTTTAAGAAAAATGAAACAAAAGTAGTTTGACAACTTTGAAGTGTCTTAATAAATTTCATTCTACCCAGCACTTTGGGAGGCCAAGGCAGTCGGATCACCTGAGGTCAGGAGTTTGAGACCAGCCTGGCCAACGTAGTGAAACCCCATCTCTACTAAAAATACAAAAATTAGCTGAGTGTGGTGGTGCATGCCTGTAATCCCAACTACTCAGGAGGCTGAGGCATAAGAATCACTTGAACCTGAGAGGCAGAGGTTGCAGTGAGCCAAGCTTGCACCACTGCACTCCAGCCAGAGCTACAGAACAAGACTCCTGTCTCAAAACAAAAAACAAAACAAAACAAAATCTCATTCTAAGGATTTGGAAAATAATCTTGTGAGCTGTCTCTTTTCCTTTACTTTTTTTAAAAAAAATATCAGAGAGTTATAATTTATACAATCAGATTTATATTTAAGGACTATTAACTGGTAACAATAGAGATTAATGTCTAGAGGGATAGAACAGAGGTATGAGATAGGATCGAAAGCTATTATAGCAGATCGAGGAAAAGATTATTTTGTAACATATTTGTAGATTCTTTCACATTTAACAGTGAGTGTTAATTTTAGCAGAAACAGAAAAAAAGATTAAAAAACATAGAAATCTCAGTAGGTGTAAAGATTAATGGTAAAATGTTTTGCATAAATAAATACCAATACAAGACATCTTTGTTTCTAAAATTCAAATGTTTCACATGTGTGGGTGAGAGAGACAGAGAGAGAGAGAGAGAGAGAGAGAGAGAAAGAGAAGAGATTGCATTTTCCCAAAATGGCCACAGTAGTATCTCTTATTCCACATGTTCTTCTTAAAATGTGACTTTGATACTCCTTCCAACTTGATCTGAGAGTTTGTGATATTGGCAGAAATGATGCGAGGAGACTTCCAAGGCTAGGTTATAGGCAATCTAGCTTCCACTTGCTTTTTGTTTGGTTTTTTTGTTGTTGTTGTTTTGTTTTTTTGTTTTTTTTTTCTGTGAGGGAGCTTAAACTAACACATACAAAGAGGCCGCATGGACAAGTCAGGTGTGGTGCTGTTCCAGCTAAAAACAGGGCTGGAGTCCCAGATGAAAACCAGCACCACCCGTCACACATCTGAATAAAGACACCTCCAGGTTATTTCAGCTGCCAGGTCTGAGGTCATTTCATATCTTTCTGGTCGAGGCTATAGATCTCAGGTGTGAAGTCATTTCCTGATTTCCTGGTTGAGGCTACAGACATCCTTGTACAAGGGTAAGCCATCACTACTATGAGCTATCAAAATTCTTGACCCAAAGAATCCACAAACCTAATAAAATTATTATTTTCTGTCACTTTTTTATATAATTATAGTAAGTGAAACAGTGAGTGTGTGTATATATATTCCTTTAATAGAATAATGTATGTATTGATGAGTGACAGTTCTTACTTATTTTTGAAATCAAAGCAACAAATTTAACAAATATACTGCCTAAAATGCAAAGAGACTTATAAAGAAAGTCACCAAGCTTCAGGAGATTCTTACTCTAAAGTGTGCCCATCTTGATTTACTTTTGGCAGATGAGCGGTAGAGATTCTAGAAGGAAAGGGGGCATTTCAATAGATTTTCCATTTGAAATTTATTAGAATAAAATGCAAACATTTTCATAGTTGCTCCCACTGTCTTACATCAGAAAATCTGAGCCAATCATGCAGCAATAAAATCCTAATGTTGTATCACATTCTGAGAATGCAAGCAAGATATTTTAAAATAATGTCTCCTAGTACCTATTAATGACAATGAAGATATTTTGGAAGTTAGAGCTATTATGTAATGTTATTTGATAGAAGCAATATGTAGGGCAAATTTTAAAGGACACATTACTCATACTATTGGATAATAACAAAAGAAGGAAATTTGGAACACCAGAAAAGAAGGAGAAACAAGCAAGGGGGAAATATGGGTAAATGATATAGACTTCTGTTCACCTCTGAAATTTTCAGAATTATGGTTAATGGCTGAAGCACAAATGATCACAGTGCCTAATGTGGTTCTCAAAACTAATTATGATCATTCAACTAATGCCTCTGAAACTTGTATTATAATATGCAGCATTGTTCCTTCAAGATAAATTATTCCACTTTTCACAAGAGGTCAAAACAGAAGCCTCTGGTGTGATGAACTGATTTTAACCACACAGAATTAATGTTTAAGACATGAAAACAGCTCACTTGCAGGAAGATATTGGCAGATTTTCCAACTCTGCAGAATAGCAAAGTTACAACTAGATTGGGATGCTTCATCAGTTCAACCAAAGGCCAGAAACATGCTCTGTGCTTTAAAGAATACAAAATGAAAAAGCTTAAACATTTTTTTCATTTCACAAAATAAACTTACAGAAATCATTCTGATTTTATTAAAAAAATAGGATTAGTCACTTGAAGCAGGAACATTTCGAGAAAGAATAGAGGGGACTTCTTGCCTTATCCACATTTTTAAACCCTTAGCTCCAAAATTCATATTGCATGCTACAAAAAGATGCCAACCTTCAAACTAACCAATTATACAGAGCAGCCCGTAAGAACAAAACCGCTATTGCAGTGTTACAGACATTTCTGGAAATGCAAGAAGTACTTTTATTTGGATCTATATTGGGTGAGGCAGACAAAAAATGCATTACTGGAAAAAATTAATGTAACATTTTAACTTATATTTTAAGCCATTACAAAGTTAACACCAATTTAACACAAGAGAGTGCCTTTGAATAGCTGTTCACCTCCAAGCATTGTCAAAGCATTTTCTGGCAGAGTTTTAAGTACCTGGTCTTCTCAGTTTTGGCATATATTTTTTTGAGCTCTTAATATAAATATAAGCAACCTCTCTATTACCCACTTTCCTCTCCCTGCTGCCCCAAACACAAAACAAAAACAAAATTACCTTAAATGCCATCCTAATAAGGAATTATGGCTAAATTTATATTCTCCTATCTTGTCAAATATTCTCCATTTAATCTCATTATCTACTTATATATAATTATACAATTTTTACCATATAAATATGATCCTTAGTTTATTTCCTTTGCTCATAAAATTTCACCTGCCTGAAATGTTCTATTCCTATATCTAACTTACGTTTCTCTGCCTGGCAAGCTCCTCTTTAACTTTGAAGAACCAATTTAGAAGTTGCCTCTTTGGATATTTTTTTGCTATCCTGCCTAACCTAGCCATGATTATAGTGTAGTTCTCTTGTCTGGGTCCCCAGGTGAACTTCAGAATATGTTGTATCACATTGTCTGCATGTCGGCCTCTCAAGAATATTGTCAGCAACCAAATGGTGGGGACAACGAAAAATTTATCCCCAAATCTCCAGTACCCAACCCCATACCTAGCACATGATTCCAGCGTGTGGTTTATTAAATATTTCAATACTCTTTCTGTCTAATTATCCCTAAGCCTTTCTGCAGGCTACTCTTGTATCTTTTGGATAAGAAAGAGAAATCCCAGATGTATTCAAAGTGTACGAGATTGTAAAATATTTCCTTTTCCTATAGCTCCATTAAGGTGGAAGGACATTGTAATAAAAATAGCCACAGTCACAGATTTTGAAGTCAGACAGAAGCCTGAGCACAAATGCCACATTCATCATTTACTAGACATGATTCTGATCAAGTTTTTACTACATCAAAAGGGTGGGCATGAATATTAAATGTGATAATCCAACTGGATATAATGCAGAGTGATTCAACAGACAGTAATCATTACTTTTCCCAGTCAGGCAGCAACTAAGCTGAGATTGCAGTTTGGGCTCCAATGCCACTGAAAATCAGTATACCGAGAACTACACTAGAGCCCTATCAGAATGCCAGGGTCCACACGGCTGGGAACAGAAGAGTACAGCAGCTCAGAGTATCCATGGCCATGTAAATCCCCTCAGGACACAGATTGCCTTTGCCAGTTAAAACGGAACCCCTTATCCACATTCTGGTTTGCTTTTTTGGCTCAGATACTAAAAAGGCGACTACATTTGTAGCTTGCATATTTCCTTTCTTATTCCTGACAGAGGTGAGAATTTAAACATACTGTGTAATTCCTACCAGGAGTTAAAGAAAGGTAATTATAAAGCAAGGGAATTTGAAAGGCAAAGAGGGCAAGAATGAAGCAGCAAAGAATTTCAGCTCAATATAGTTTTTCCTTCATTCAAACTATTACATTTGTGTATTGACTTGTATTGATCTCTTTGCAAACTACTTTTGCGTTTTAAGAATTTTAATGCAATGAACACTTGAAAATTTCTAGATAAATGATATTTTGTGTCTATCAATATCTACAACATATATATTTATACATATACATCTGTAGTGGGATTCATTATGTATTTTTCAAATTATGTAAGGATGATTTTTAAGGCAAATTGAATAATTTCATCTGATGGAGTAACAAAACTAGCATTGCCAAATATTTATAGAATGATTTGGGGTGATGTCTGTGATTACTGTAATAAAAAAATAGACAACGGTAGTTTATGAGGCAGTTGATTGCTTTACCTTCCTTTTATATTGAGAGTATTTCATAGTCTACAAAATACTTAAAATTATGAAACACAAACCAAGTTCTCACTTCTTCATTGTCTGTTAACGAATATTTTCTAGAATTGTATTTTGATAAGAAATCTATTTTAAAATACCTGCCATTTGTATATGTTAATGATTTATAAAAATAAAATACATGGAATAAGTGAACATAGTATATTTCCCCAAGAACTGACACAAATTCTATACACTTAATACATATTTAATTTGTCCTTAACATTATTGACATTAATAGCTGAGATGTACTAAATAGTTATTGTGTGCCAGATGCAATGCCAAGTCACTAAAAGCATTATGTCATGCCACTACATCACACATTACTAACCCATAAGGAAACTATGATGATTACTATCACTTTATACTTCAGGCGAGGTGTTTGGCGATGGTAAGTCCAATAGGTCAGAGCCAGTCTTGTTATTGGATATATTTGCAAATGATGAACTCGCTTACAGAAGCATGAACACTGAATAGTAGACACTGGAAATTATGTTGCAACTTGGTTGAAATGGTATCTTCCCATTTTAAGGTTCTAGAATTCTTGAGTTAGATCCATGTATATCAACAGAAGAAATGTTTTAATGGGATGAAAAATTTATACTTTGAACTTTCCTTTGCTCTCTGTATTTTTATATAAGAATTTATAATTTTATACAACCTTTTAAATTGTTTTCCCTTCCTTTTAGTATATCATCAGATCTTGGGGTTAGGTAAGGCAGATGATTAACAAAAATAACTGGACTCAGAAAAAAATAATTTTCACAAGGCCAGTCATTCATTCAATGTTCCAGAATTTAGGTCCTGACTCTCAAGCAGTATTTTTTATTTTTCATCAGACAGCACTGACAAATTCAATTCCATAATCCAGATTTTATATTCACTGTAATAACTGTAAATGTGCTGTTAGTATAACATCGCTAGTAGCATTAAAATCAGTATCTAATAATAGGAATCAGGTTAAAAAATTTGATAGCCTTTCCAGTCAAGCACTATGGCTCACGCCTGTAATCCCAGCCCTTTAGGAAACAGGCAGGTGAATCACTTGAGCCCAGGAGTTTGAGACCAGCCTGGGCAACATGCCTAAACTCCATCTCTACAAAAAATACAAAAATTAGCTGGGCATGGTAGCAAGCACCTGTAGTCCCAGCTACTTGGTAGGCTGAGGGGAGGAGGATGGCGAGCCTGGGAGGCAGAGGTTGTGTGTAGTGAGCAGAGATTGCTCCACTGCACTCCAGCCTGGGCAACAGAGCTAGAATCTGTCTGGGAAAAAAAAAAGAAAAGAAAAGATAGTCTTTCCATAATCTCTACGTAAAAATATTACAGGGCCTGGAAGCACAGTTCTTTTTAAAGAAAGCATTATGCAGTTACATAGAAAAGATTTATTTTTCTTTTTATATTATGTTTGAAATAGATCTAGGTTGAGCTACCATAGAAATTAACCTTTATCTCTGAGAGTTAAATCAAAAGTCTTAGTTTCTGAAGATTTTTGATCCTGCTTTGAGCTGTTGAAGGTATTCATCTGGGAAGGAATGGAAATAGTTTATCAGAGTCATCAGAACTAGACTATGAGGCTTCCAAAAGCGGATTATAGCAGAGTTCAAAGAGTAATAAGAAGAAAATGTGATAATAGGAGATATTTTTCCTTTTGAGGGGCTTCTCAATATCTTCTGTATCCTCAGGGAATTCTTCATCATATACTTCTTAGGGGAAGTGTAACCTCTGTGTTCTATAGAAGCTACAAAAATACTGGCTTTTCCATACTTTCTTGTAGTTAGGGAGTAGCTGCATCTTTTGGGCCTGGCAAGTCTGATGCACCCAATAAGGACTGGAATTGAAACCTGGTGATCAAAGAAGCATCTGCATGGGCAGTTGTATGTGTTCCCTCTTGCAACTACAACAAATTACATAATTTTATGGTTTAAAACCACATAACTTTATTATCTTACTTATCTGGAGGTCAGAAACTTGAAATTGGTCTTACTGTGCTAAAATCATAGTGTTAAGCCAGGCTGTATTCCACTGGAGACTCTAAGGAAGAATCTATTTATTTGCCTTTTCCAACTGCAAGAGTCTTCCTGCATTCCTTGGTTTATGGCCCCTTCTGCCACAAACCAGCAGGATAAGCATCTTCAAATCACTCCCTCACCCTTGAACTCCTGCCTCTCTCTTATAAGAATCTTTGTGATTGCATTAAGACCACTGCATAACCCCAGATAATCTTTCCATCTCAAGATCATTAACTTAATCACATCTGTAAAGTTTATTGGCCATATAAAGTAACACATTTATAGGCTTCAGGGATTAGGATGTGGACCTCCTTGAGAAGACATAATTCTGCCCTTCACAAAAATCCTGTCTGGTGGCTCACCAACAGCAGTGCTCATTTCTTAGGGACATCAGTGACCTAGGGCCTAGTGGGACCATGTAGGGTGCAGTGGAAGTTGGAAAATCAGTGACATTTAGTGTTCTGTGACAAGTGTCCTTGCTTGATGGGTGCTGGAATGAAAGGTTAATGTTTAGTGTGATCCAGGTTATTCCTAAGCCAGATTTCTCAGGTTTTTGGTGGCTCTGTGACCTATTAAGTACTCCTTCCCTAAGTTCTTTACTGACTAAATTAATCACAAACCTGAATCTGTGGAAGCGAGGGCATTGGGTATAGATGGTAGTGAATGGATGAGAGAGGTGATGTTTGAAGATGAAAGATCCAGCCCTCCCTCAATCCAAAAAAATTAAGAGAGTTTCCAACTGTTAAAAAGACTAATTATTAATTTACTGAAAAAAATGTAGTGGTCATTAATCAGTTATTTTTAATCATAAAGGCTTTTCATACCAAAAATGTATTTTAAATGATTCCTACATTTTAAATTTCTACCTAGTTAGAATATTAATACTGAAGCTCATTCAATAGAATCTAAATTTTTAAAAGTAATTGATTATATTATACAATTAACAAAATTAATATTATATATGAATCACCTGAAAGCCATGTTATGTGAACATTTTCAAAGCTCATATGATCTCATTTATGTTCATTTCTCATTGTGATGGTGCATACAGAGCTGGTTTTACCTTATCTTTTGGCACTTATCTCTTCTGGAAGAGGTAGAAAGGTCAACTAATTTAGATTACCCAGGGGCGTCTGCTTAGCATCTCTCTGCCTGTGGTCTTTTTCCTCCATTGTATTGGCTCTGGGCCACTCCTCACTATTTGAGCACTGAAAACAACAGGAGGCTATAGGCTTCATGTGCAATTGGATCCCTTTGCTCTAAAATGAATGACTTCTGAAACCTGCTATTGTGACCAGGAGACAGCAGCTTCAAACAAAGAGGACTCAATAGATATTTTGACTTGCATTCTAGAAATCAGTTGGAGGAAGTGAAACAAGAAAAAAGAGAAAGGAGCTGTTGATTGTTAATCAGTTCTTGCTAATTAGAAGTAGGACACATAGAAAGTAGATGTTATGGCCAGACGCAGTGTCTCACACCTGTAATCTCAGCACTTTGGGAGACCAAGACAAGTGGATCACCTGAGGTCAGGAGTTCGAGATGAGCCTGGCCAACATGGTGAAAACCCGTCTCTATTAAAAATACAAAACAGTCAGGCATATGTGGTGGTGCATGCTAGTAGTCTCAGCTACTTGGGAGGCTGAAGCAGGAGATCCCTTGAACCTGGGAGGTGGAAGTTGCAGTGAGCCAAAATTGCACCACTGCACTCTAGCCTGGGTGACAGAGTGAGACTTCATCTCAAAAAGAAAAAGAAAAAGGAAGTGGATTAGTGGATTATGGATTTAGTCAAGATCATGTGGGTCAAACTTCTTTTACAAATGAGGAAAGCTTAAATAGGTAGTTGGGATCAATTGATGCTTAATACCTTAAATGCCTGGTTGTATTCATGTTGTTACTTAAACCATCTTTGATGATAGAGGTGCTAAGTTGATTAAATATGTCAGTTCAAAAAAACAATTGTTTAAGTTTAATATGATATCTTAAAATATCCTTTCCCCTGAAATTATATTTAATATAACATTAGAACTTTATTTTAGGGAATTAAAGCCTTATGTCAACTTCATGAATCAATAAATACCCATGGTTTAAAATTAATAAATAATCATAACAAACTCTCATATACTTAGGTATTGTATTTATTGAAAAATTTTATTATAGCCAATACTGAATTTTCAGCAATCAAGATTTTGTCTATAATTCATATTTAAGATTATTCATTTCAATTTTATCCTGACATATAATTAAGTCAATATTAAGATACCATGTGTTAACAAACTCTTGAAGCATTTACTTGATGGAAAAAAAGACAAGAAATGTTTTCATTTTGTTGTTAGTAGCTTTATAGATGTCCACAAGAGGGCAACCTATGAAAGTAATTGAAATTGCAGGAAAAACCTCAGCAACATTTAATATGTGTGTGGTAGGTATCTTTGATCATGAACTCAGCATTATTGTCAGAATGTATAAAAGAGTTGCATTTCAACTAGTTAGTTTTAATTTTTTTCCAAACTGGAAAATTAACTGAAACAAATTAATGTCTACATTGCCCTTTAGATTGTGGTATTGAGAGTTATGTAATAGATATATCCCATGTGTGACACAGGAATCAGATAACATCTTTCTAGTAATGATGTCTTGGAAAAACAGTAGCAATAGACTGTCAGTACTTTGCTAGGATAATGACATTGTTTCTTTTTGAAAACATTTTTAATTTTATGAGTACATAATAGTTGCACATATTTATGAGGTACATGAGATATTTTGTTATAAGCATAAAATGTGTAGTGATAAAATCAGGCTAACTGGAAACTCCATAACCTCAAACATTTATCATTTCTTTGTGTTACAAACATTTTAAGCCCACTCCTCTAGTTATATTGAAATATTCAATAACTGATTGTTAACTACAGTTATGCTATTGTACTACTAAACATTGAATTTTATTCCTGTTATC
This sequence comes from Mandrillus leucophaeus, assembly GCF_000951045.1. Classification (NCBI taxonomy): domain Eukaryota; kingdom Metazoa; phylum Chordata; class Mammalia; order Primates; family Cercopithecidae; genus Mandrillus; species Mandrillus leucophaeus. The sequence continues at coordinate 1,896,172 of NW_012104865.1, read as the reverse complement.
TATTGTAAATAGATACTCATTTTAATTTGTACCCATTAATCAGTCCCTTTTTGTCCCTCCCCATCCCATTACCCTTGCCAGCCTGATAACCATCATTCTTCTTTCAACTATCAAAATGACTCTTATTTTTTAAAGATGGTCATGGATTTTGAGACCCTTGCATAATCATTGATAATGCCATTACCTGCTTTCAAGCACATCAAATGAGACCTGAGGCAAAAAAAGGATCCTTTATGGATTAAAATGGTTTTGATAGGTAAAATAGATCAATTACTAATTTGTGTATTTCTCTGTGACTCAGGGTAATGTAGCATAAAATGATTAAATTTTACATCAAGAGGAAAAAGTGTTTAGAGAATAAAGAGTGATTTGGCATACTGAGTACCTCAAAAATCCTTGCTCACCCTAACTTCCCACCCCAACAATCCCCAAAATAATACACATCGTCCAAAATGTACTGTAACTTTTGTTCCTAGGAAAATAATGCAATAGAGCCCTCTAATTGAATTTCTGGAAGCAGGTGTCCTTTATAAGAGCATCACCTTATTTCCTGCCAAGAACATAATGTGCAGCACACAATTCCAGTTTTATTAATTTTGTTATTGTTTGCAGTACTTTGCCCATCCTACCAGACATGCTGCAGGGTGACTCAAACAGCACAAAAGATAAATTCTATTTATATCCCAACATTGTGTTTATTTGGTTACATGCCTTAATTTTCAAGATTATGCTATTTGTTAAATTTAATAAGGTTTTAATAATATTAGATCAAATATATCATGCAATTATATTTTGAATGATGCCTCAGATCATATAATGTAACCTTAAAATTTGGGGTTTTATAAGTTGGAATAGACCACTTTAGAACAAAATATCCCTTTGGTGAACAACATAAAAAGCTTGAAAATAGTTTATATTCCAACTTACAGAAAGTAATTATTTTAGATAGCTGTAAACCCCATTCCCCCCCTCCCCTCGCTTTTTTTTTAACCTAGAATGAATCCTCTACTTAGTTTAATGTTCCTTTAATAAGGAAATATATGTAAAGTTAATCTAAACTTGTAAATAACAGCATGAATTGATAACTTGAAGACCTATGAATCAAATTCAGAAAAGGAATAACACATACTAGCTTTATATATTCTGCTTTTGAAACTGGACATTTCTGTCAACTTAGAGCCCTGTGGTTGAGGTTTTCTAAGGAAACATGACAATGTTTGTTATTGAGAATTATCCTTTTCTCTTTCTGTGACTTAGGCATCATTATTCTCTCTTTGACAAATACCAAAGGCTATATACTGTATCTTATGTAATAATATAATATATTTATTATATATTGTATTTAATAATATATAAAATAGCTACAGGAAGTAAAAGTAGAAGAAAGGGCAAATAAATCAATAAATTATAATAATGTTTAGAAAAATATTGGAGGATAGTAGGAATAATATAAAAATGAAATCAATAAATATTTTATTTTAATACCTATAATACTAATTATCCTTAAATGAGATGTCCAAATATAATGGTTGCAAGAATCTTTTCTTTCAGGTTTGTGTCATTAAAATTCATTGACGGCCTTAGAAATCATGATTTCTTTTTTTTTCTTTTTTGAGATGTTTGAGATGGAGTCTCTGGCGTCCAGGCTGGAGTGCAGTGGGGCGATCTCGGCTCACTGCAAACTCCGCCTCCCGGGTTCACGCTATTCTCCTGCCTCAGCCTCCCGAGTAGCTGGGACTACAGGCGCCCGCCACCACGCCCGGCTG
>NW_012104865.1:1891729-1892626 GCF_000951045.1 Mandrillus leucophaeus | reverse complement strand
TTTTATAGTGAAATATAAAATAAGTATATCTATTTTATAGTGAAATATAAAATAAGTGTATATATTTTATAGTGACCTGGGACTGGTTAAGTAATATACAGATTATAGGACTGGACTGGTCCTGAGCCTAGGAAGTTAATAATTAAGGAATGGAGTATATAGAGATTAACATTATGAATCTACTCTCTATTTTCTCAATTTACAAGTTGACATATAAGTAACATAAACAACATAAAGCAAGCATCTGGATTATATATACAAGGTTATATATATAAAAATGCCAACTACTCTAAGAAGAGCATCTTTTGACATTAAGTGCATATAGATATAAAGACCCACTTTCCAAACCACCTCTTCCTTCCATTGCACCTGTGCTTTCCTATTCACCATTTCACATGGGATCTTTTCTCCTGGCAAGGGAAAGACAGATTAATTGCAAAAAACATGTAGTACAAAATAATATAACAGGTAATTCACTATAAAGTATTCTCAGCATAATTTTCTGATAAAAAATAATGAAAATTATTTTTTGTAGTACAGTGTTTGTTTTTTTGCAGCTATTTAAGTAGTACCCAAAATGTGGCTGCCTTGTTTATAGGAGATAAAAGAATACTAACTAAAATTTGCCCTTTCTTGACCCCAGGATCATGGTCTTATTTTCACTGTATCTTAGGTGGAAAATTGTGTGTTAATACTTTACTATTCAAAATAAACTCAAAACTCAAAAACATAATATCCTTAGCTAACATGTAATAATTTGTTCATCTTTCAAGTGTCTGGTTTAAGGAACTTTACCTACACAGCTATAAGGATACAATCATGAATATACTACAAATGTGCTCTGAAAAAAAGAAGTACAACTACACATATCATCATATTGGTGATAACCAGGGTCCT
>NW_012104865.1:1886575-1888124 GCF_000951045.1 Mandrillus leucophaeus | reverse complement strand
CCTGGCCAGAAATCATGATTTCAAAAGTTAAGTATCTTACCCAGTGACACATAATAGATAGTACACAATGTATCAGAGCCAGGATTCAACTCATGCCATCAAATTCCTAGTCAGGTCATCACATATATATCATACTATTTATTATATGTGTTTTTTTTTTTTTTTTGTCTTGTGAAAATTCCTCCTTCACAACTCTTTCCAAGTGCTTAGGACATGTCCATGCAAATCAAACACATTATAGACAACCTTGACATATTTGAGTTACAGAGATTAATATGTTTAGTCCCTGACCATGACCCCATTTAAAGTGTGTAAGTACATAGTTTTAGCAACTGGGCAACTCATGATTCTCATGAGCTGAAAAGATGCATTTCTGACATCCATGCTGTTCTTTATATACAGGATAATAATGTAGTCATACAGATGCATATATGTGTGTATATATATGTACACACACATATGTATAATTTATATCTATTCATACAAACATATTGTGTGTATATAATATGTAGTCTTCATATAATAAAATCAGTTTATTTTATTTAGGGATGGTAGTGACATTTTCCATACTGCCATACATTTTTAGTTATGTATGTATTTATTTATTTTTGTTTTGTTATTTCAATAGGTTTTGGGGTGCAAGTAGATTTTTATTACGTGGATGAATTACATAGTGGTGAATTCTGCGATTTTAGTGCACCTGTTCCCCGAGTAGTCTACGTTGTACTCAATGTGTAATTTTTTATCCCTGGGCCTCCTCCACCCTCCCCCTTCTGAGTCTCTAAAGTCCATTATATCACTCTGCACAGCTTTGCATACTCAAAGCTTATCTCCCACTTATAAGTGAGAACATACGGTTTTTGGTTTTCTACTCTTATGTTACTTCACTTAGAATAATGTCCTCCAGCTCCATCTAAGTTGCTTCAAAGGTCATTATTTTGTGTTATATATGTTATACATATATAATATATAAAATATATATTATCATTAATATATGATATATATGTATTTGTCCAGGTCACTATAAAATATATATTTTGTTATATATGGGTTATACATATGTAATATATATTATACATATAATAATATATATTATCATCAATGTATAATATATATATATGTCCAGGTCACTTTATAATATATATAATATATGCATATAATAAGTATATATATTTTATAGTGAAATATAAAATAAGTATATATTTTATAGTGAAATTTAAAATAAGTACATATATTTTATAGTGAAATATAAAATAAGTATGTATTTTATAGTGAAATATAAAATAAGTATATATGTTTTATAGTGAAATATAAAATAAGTATATATGTTTTATAGTGAAATATAAAATAAGTATATATATTTATAGTGAAATATAAAATAAGTATATATATTATATTGAAATTTAAAATAAGTACATATATTTTATAGTGAAATATAAAATAAGTACATATATTTTATAGTGAAATTTAAAATAAGTACATATATTTTATAGTGAAATTTAAAATAAGTACATATATTTTATAGTGAAATTTAAAATAAGTATATATA
>NW_012104865.1:1822240-1885535 GCF_000951045.1 Mandrillus leucophaeus | reverse complement strand
GGGTCCTTTAGCGACATAGCTGTAAGGATACAATTATGAATATACTACACGGCTATAAGGATACAATCATGAATATACTACAAATGTGCTCTGAATACAAAGAAATGGTGAGGGTCCTATGCTCTAAATGTAAGTTACCCCAACATTTTGGGGATATCACTTAACTGCTTACATTTGTAAACTAGTAATACATCTTTCAGTCTTATACAAATATGTCCCAATTCTAGGTTGTAGATGGATGAGGCTAATGATACATCATTTTAGGTCATGAAAATTGCCTAAGATATTCATCATTTTAATGAGTATTAGCAATACCAGTTTGTATTTCTCATAACACTTATTTGTATTCTCTCTTTTTAACAAATTTTATATATTTTTAGCATCTCTCTTTTCACTGTTTTGAATGCCTCTTGAAAGACTCATATCTCTAAATAAACTGGCATATTCCTCTTGAGGGACCCTACAAGATTGTTTTCCTATTCACACTTCTACTTAATGCTATCTGGAAGGCTAATAATCTTCCATTTGATTAAAATACATACATATCAGATGTCATTGTAGATTGATTATTATGCCTGCTTTTTGTTTCAACTTCTTTTCCCAAGATAGCTATGGAAGAGAATAGTCACTATCTTGTTTTTCTTTCTGAAAAGCAAAACCAAAAACATGTAAACACATTTTCCCCGTTATCATACAGTTAATGTTTTCCTGTAATGGGTAAACCTTACTGTATGTGTGTATTCTTATTCACATCAGTTTAATTTTCTTCTGGACTGTAACTTTTCTACCTTTCTTTAAATAAAATCTACTTAAAATTGTTGCTAAAGATCCTGTTTATCACCAATATGATGATATGTGTAGTTTTAGAAGTATTTCAAGCAATATGTAATCTGGGGGTTAGGGGCAGAGGGAGGACCATTAAAATGAAGCCAGGGCACATTCTATTCTGTTGGGTTCAGGTTTTCCCTGAATACTATGTAGACCTTCTCTGACTACTTCCAACATCAGTTATTTTCATCTCTGAACTTTGTTTTTAGATTTCTGGTAGTTTCAAAGCTATGTTCATAAGCTTTACCTAGGTTCTAGGGATATGACCAGATGCCTCAAGGATAGCTCCAGTGGGAACTCTGAGCAGGCTGTTTTCTGACTTTTTTTAACCTCTGCCTCAAACAAATTCCACTGTTATATGCCTTATATCTTGGGCTTCTATATATAAATTTCTTTGAAAATTCATTCTTATGCTGAGGAAAAAAAGCCTGAAAGTTACTGGGCTCTAGAAAGCTGTACCATTTTCTTTATTACTGACATCCAGCACTCCAAATTATTTGGGGTATTGCTATTGAGCCCTGTATCAAATTGCAAGCACATGTTGTTTATTATTATGCTTAAAGTCAGAATATGAAAATTCTCATGTGGCAATTTGACAGTTCATTGGACACCCAAGTTGATATACCCAATTGAGTTGGCCTGGGAAACATCTCCTTCTTTCTCATTTCATCTGGGTTGCTGTCCAGATTACCCAGATAGTAGAGAAACGTGCTTCAGTCAGGAGCCTAACAGTGGGCTGCTTCATTGGAGAAACACTAAATCTTCATACAATGCTTACTGACCCCTCCTTTTAATATGATTTGTTGCTACTTCCTTATTTTTAATGAAGTCTTTCATATTGGGGTGTTACAGGGCTCAGCTATTGGACCTCTCCTTTTCTTTCCCTATACTTACTCCCTTAAATCTATATACTGAGGATTCCAAAATTTATATCTATAGCCAGTACTCTCTACTGAAATCCCAGGTAATATGTACAACTACGCACTTGACATCTCCATGCATATGTCTAAAGGATATCTCAAACTCAACATGTTGACAATTGAGATCCGGATCTTCCCTCCAAACCTGATACTTCTATAGTTTTCTCCATCTCAGCTGATGACAACCTGATTCTTCCATTTCTTTAGGAAAATTCTTGGAGTTATCTTTGACTCCTATTTCCCTCGAATCCAAATCTACTTTCAAAATATTTTTGGAGTCTAGATATGCCTCACATTACCTTCACCACTTCTGCCCTGTATAAACCACAATTAGCTTTCATCTACATGGCCCACTAGCTTCTTCCCCTCTAACTAACCCTCCGCATCCACTATTCTCAACCCAAAAGCTAGAATGATCCTTTCAAAATCTTGGTCAGTTTTCAATTATGGCATCCTGCTGCTCAGATCCTTCCAAAGCTTCATTCACACTACCTGCTGATCTTACTCTGAATAAAAATCAATGTCCAGTTAATGCCATGCAAGAGCCAACACAATGTGGATTCTTGTTATGTCTCTGCTTTCATCACCTACTACTCCCTTGCTCACTTACTCAGTTTGGATAAACCGCTCTTTGTTCTTCAGTCACACCTTAATTATACTGCCTACCTAGCACCTTTGGATTTGTGTCTTCTTCTCTCTGCCTGTTATGCTCTTTGAGCCTTCTATGACTCCCTTTCTCACCTCATCTCTGTTCAAATGTTAAATTGTCTTTGAGGGGTTCCCTAATTACCTCTAAGATATTTTTTCAACTCCCCTACTCCTTCCTCTGATTTTCTGTCTGATTTCTTCTACTATAATGTATAAATTGCTTATTTATTCTCTTGCAAGATAAACTCTATGAAGACTATTTTTTTTCCCATTTTGTTCACATTTCATTCCATACCAATTCATATAGCTTTAGAAACTCGGTAAAATATTTGGTAAATGAATACATGACTTTTTGAACATCATTTTATTCTTCCCTTTAATGTCTAAACAGTGTATTGATTTTACATGGGTATCTCAGTGACCTTAATATTTTAGAAGATGCCAGAGGAATGTTTACATTTGACTGAAACCTTTTACTTCAGATCCATACTTCAAGCTCAATTCCGATTACCTTAGATAATCTCAGCCCCACTCCTACCAGATTCTGTCCTCTGCTGAGCCTCTTTAAAGTTTGCATGAATGCATCCCATTGCATTTCTTCCCCAATGTGTCATTAATGCAGACTTTCACTGCTAATTTTAGGACAGCACAAGATATTACATCATCAGGCAGAAAACAGTTTAAAATCAGTAGTAGATGTCTAAGTTCATACAGTTTGTTAGGCATTCTCTGGCCCCAGAATATGCCTTGCTGGCTGTCTCTCACCTTAAGCTTTGGACATTTGTTTATATCTTTATGGTTCTGGGTTTTAGTTATAGTTAATTACCAAAATACAAAAAGCTGATGCATTAAAACATCCACTATAACATCCCTTCTGGATCCAAAGGAAAATTTTGAACCATGTGAATCATTATTGTTTGGAGTTTTCCCGGAATAAACTTTTTCCTTAAAATTGTAAATTATGATTCATCTGTAGTATATTTTACTTTTGATATATCTGTTTTATCTTTTTTTAATAAGCCAGTCTTAATTTTTTTATTATTTTTTATTTATCCAGTCAACTTATCTCTACTAGAATTGCCTTTCTTCTTAAATGGTTAAATTTATTTTGTTTGTGACCACAAGGAAATATTGTGAGTATTTAGTATCATGAATATTAAACCTTTACAGCTGAGTACCAGAAATATTAAACTTAACAGCTGAGTAGCTAAAGCTTACATTTTCCAATGTGTTTGCATTTTATCTAACTGGGAGAAACTCTAAATTTCCAGAAAAATGTATTTAGCATTTTATTTGCAAAAATAGTGAAGATCTTACTTAAATTTCTTGTTCCAGAAAAATTATTTATTTATATTCCCAAGTAGGAAGTAACAGATTTTTTTGTTGTTGTTGTTTACTATCTTGCAGTAAATTGACACCAAGTGAAGATATTAACTAGTCTGACTCACTCTTAAATGGGCATATTTTTGAAATCAGGTCATGTCCAGGTAGAAATTTAGAGAAGAAAACTGATACTTACATCTTACGGCATTTAAGTGGACTGCTTTTGCTGGGTTGTATGACAGCTTGAATTGAAAAGTTATATATCTAACATGTATGATTAACCACACTTTATAGGTCTATTTCACTAATCACTTGAGTGTCATTGTACTCAGGACCAGAGCTCCTAAGAATAGAAGGCACATTTACCAATTCACATGTTCCCAGCCCATTACCAGAGAGGGATGTTTTACCTCACTTGTAGTCCAAAGAGAAGACTATAGTAAGTAACATATAGGACAAAAAAATCAAGCTTCTAAGGCCATTACTGAATGATGATTTAACCCAAAGGAGACAGTGTGGTGACCTTCACAGGCAATTTTTTTGTTTTATTTTAATAATAATATAGATATGGCATTTTAATAACTAAGAATGACTTTAAAAAATAACTGTGTCTGTCCTTTGAATTGTATTCCAATGCTTAATATAAAGCCTAGACTAGTATAGGTACTCGACTAATAATTGTTGAATTCATGAATGAATAATCTCACTCAAAAAATAATTGTTGAATTAATGAATGAAGTGCCATGGGTATCTAAAGCAGGTTTTAAAATGAAAATTCTTTTAATTATTCAGAAATAATACATTAGTGATTAAATTTCAGTTTTTTTCTCTACCTTTTAAATTTAATAATCATTAGTTGAAGCTAACTATTATCTACATTAATTCATTCAATAAATATTTATTGGCAACTCTATGCCAAACTGTGTCCTATGTACTAGGAAAAAAACAGTTAATAAAACAGAAAAAAATATATTTCCTCATTGAATACACACACATACACACACACACACATTTTACACATAGTAAAAATGCAATGAAAAAATAAAGCTGGTTAAGAAAGCAGAGAGCTGTACTGTGGGAGTGGAGGCATGCCTTTTTGCACTCTTTAGACTAGGGCTCTCAGAAGTGTTGACAGATGTTTCTGTTTGCACAGACACTTAACTGATGGAGGGAATCATTGGGTGGACTGGAGAGAAAGCAAGGCAAAAAAAAAAAAAAAAAATCAGCAATTGCAAATGCCCTGAGAAAACGTACTTAATGGAGGATTTAAAATCACAACTCACGAATCCCTTTATCCCTTGCTCTACTTCTTGTCCCTCCATACCAGCTCTACTTCTTTTCATTTTCCTTTTCCCCCTGTCACATGCAGTTTCATTTACTTTTTACGTGTTTCTCTGCACTTCTCCCCACTACAGTGAAAACTCTACATAGAAGAGTATTTGTCTATTTTGTTCACTAATGTATCCTAAAACCTAGAATAGTGTGCAACTTATTGCTGGTCCTTAATAGGTCTTTTATGTATCAATTGACATTATGCTTTGTGAACTGCAAGGACACTCGTGTTGCCTGAGGATAGTGTGTAAGGAGATAGTGTGAAATAAAGTGAGGACAGAGAGAGGACCAGGGTCAAATATTGTACGGCTTGTAGGCTGTGGAAAAGACTTTGAATTTTCTCAGAAATGTGACAGGAAACTATTGGAGGATTGGGATTAGGAAAATGGAGTGGCCTGATCTACATGTTTACAGATATCATAGGCTACTGTGTGGAAAACAAGTGGAAACAGGAAGAACACAACTCAAGTTCTCTAGGAGCTCGAAGTTGAAGGGGCAGGCACAATAACATGTGAGTAACTTGCCTATTGCAGACCTTAAAAGGGCCACAACAGATCTACAGACTAGTGGTGGGAAAATGAAAAGAACCATTCCTCTTTATTGAAGAGATGACATGACAGAGGTGACGCTGGAGTTGGATCTTGGATAAATGTGAAAAGATAATTTTGGACAACAGAAAAACAAATAAGAAAGGGATAAATTCAACACAATCTACTGGGCAAAAATAAATTTAGAAAGATGAAATTTTTTTTTCTTTTGAGTGACTAAGAGGCTGGCAATGACATCAAGTGCTTTACATACATTACTTCCTTTAATTTTTACAATGCCCTAGTAAGTTAAAAACCTACTTTAATTCTCACTTTTTAGAGAATAAAACTGAGGCTCAGAGAAGCTAACTCAAAGTTTTGTTCATCTAGAAAGGAGAAGAGTGACAATTTGAACTTGAATCTCTTTGACACTGGAGCCCATGCTTTTAACTGTTATACATACTGGGTTGTTGAGTTAATAATAATGCAATCAGCATTCAGAGAAATATCTGACTCCTTGCACCTAATCAGTTCAATCAAATTAATGTTAAGTTTGCATGACTGTGACTGCCAGTATGTATAATGCTGTTTAAAGCATTGTAATTATGTTACTGATAGTGTGCCCTTTTGATATTAAAGGAAAGCATTTGTAATAAGAATTTCTGCATTTATTATGAAATATTAACATTTATGGTTCTTTCATTTAAGTAAATGTGTGGTGAATGTCAAGCACAGAAAGACCATTAAATAAATTAATGTATGTCCATAATTTACCATGGCATAATAAATTTAATTCTGTATCTACATGACCTCCTAATCAGCAAGCTGAAAAATTGTGATTTGATCATAGTATTTTAGGTGTTTACATTTCCAGTTAAGTGGTTGTGATCCATGACATTCTTAATAATTCAGTGTCAATATGTAAAAATGAAGTTTTGCTGGGGTCATTCTCTCTCTAAGTGGTGTTTAACCTATTTCTTACCTAGTCATTTGAATTAATAATATACTTGTTAGACTTTCCTAATAGTAGAAAACTGGTCACATGGCCTGGAATTAGAAGAGATCATCAGCATAAAAAACATAGAATTTGATGGAGAAAAAGGTAAAAAGACTTCTCAAAAAGAAATTTTAGTCAGCAGATTTTGTGGATAAGGTTCTACTAGATCAATTTCTCAATCTTGCTCACATCATGATACAGATAGAAAATCATGCTATTTCTACAATATACTGATATAGACAGAGAAGGATGCTCAAGCCTTGAATTGAGTCCTTCACTCCTTTAACATCCAAAATTCTCTCCCCCAACAGCACTCTCAGCTGATATCCTGGCTTCTCGATTTCCCGAAAGTGTGCACAGACTCCCATCATCACAATTACCAGCATGTAAACCCACATGCTCTGCCTTTCCATCTGTTATCAAAGATAGTACATTCTTCACTCAAATCCAATCTCTTCTCTTGTAGATTCTGTATTTTCTCATCTACTCAAGGACATTGCTCTAGTAAATATCCACTTTTCATCCTACATCATCAATTTTTCATCTTCTACTGGAACCTCTCCCTCAGCACAACATGCTCTTATTCCTATTCCTCCTTTCTTTGCCAGGGGCTGCCCATTTCTTTGCTTCCCTTTGAGACAATGTGCTAAAAAAAAAGTAAAAATATGGATAAAAAAGTAAAAATATGCACAAAAATATGGTTTCCAATTTCTCTCCTCCCATTTCTTTTTAAATGTAGTTCAATCTGGGTTTTTTTCTTAACCTTCCAATAAAGCCAGATTACATTGTTGAATCTGATAGTCAGTTCTCAGTCCTCATCTTAGCTGACCTCTGAGAAACATTCAGGTTAATTACTGGATTAACGTGAGCAATTTAGTTCACACTGCTCTTTTGGTCTTCCTCCAATAGTAGCAATTGCTCCTACAGATTTTTATTTGCTAGTCTCCCGGGACTCTAATTGCTGGAACCCAGTAGGGCCTCCAGCTTGGACCATTTCTCTATTTGCATTCACTTTCTTGATGACCTCATTTCAGTCTTTTAAATTTCAGTGTATATGCTAATGTGGTGTTCAGATTTGTATATCCACCTGGCTATGTGACATCTGTAGGTGACTAATAGAAACCTTAAACTCAACATGTGCAAGAGTGAGCACTTGAATTTTTCCTAAACCTACTGCTCCTGCAGCCTTCCCCATCTCAGTTATTTTAATCTTCTATTGCATAGGTGAAAAACGTTAGCAACTGCTCAGACCAAAGGCCTTGCAGCTGTCTTTGATACCTTTCTCTTTCCCAACCCATCTGCTCCATCAGGAACATCTGAACAATTACATAAAATTAAAGACTTAATCACATAGCCAGTCACCTAAAAATTATTTTATGTATGAAATACATTTTTTCATATTCTGCACAGATTTAAAATCCATGTCACATAAAGCAGTACCAAGATGTAATGTTAATTTACACTGTGGCTTTGTAATAAGGTAGATCTGATTTCAAAGAATGTGACTTTTCAACTTATTAGTTATGTGATATTAGACAATTTGCATAATTTATCTAAGACTCCTTATGCGTAATTGAGGAATAAATAGAAAGTTTATCATTATTATTATTATTACTATTCTAGAAGATTTACTAGAAGATTTTATAAAGGGCAACATCATGTTTTGCATACAATATTCAATAAATGATAACTATGGGGTCATTGTTATTGTTCTTAGTAGAAATAGAACAAGAGAGTGATTGGCTTTGTCTTTTAAACAAAATTCTTGGAAAAAGTAAAATTAAGGAGAAAATAATGTATTTGCTACCAAGGTAAGAGTGGCAGTAGAGATCTTGATAAGTAAGAAATGAGGTTGCCTAAAGATTGCGTTAGTCTGCTCCAGAGTTTTGTCTAATATTGTCTTGTTCCTGTAAAGCATTAGTCTTTCGCATCTTAAACATAGGATTTTGAACGTAATGTCCATTCATCTAAATTACTGGGTTTTAAAATTTTGTTCTGTTATTCTATGCTACCCATGTAAATGTTATCCTAAAGTCCTTGCATATAATTGGTTATTATCCCGATTTTTCTTTTCTTCTCATCTTATCATTTACATCTGTTTCTTCTGTGATGGTATAAATAAAATCTATGCTAAATACATTGAAGAGCACTAAAACATCTGCTTTTTTTTTATAACATATATTTATTTTCATTAATGTCATATTTCCCCCAATACTCTGTGAATACGCGCAGGGAGATTAGCATACTGTGTGTGCATTTGGCTAACTGGATGCATGTAGGTATGCAAAGGGGCATGTCCCTATATTTAAAAACAATCCATAAAAATATTTTTAAAAACAATCTAACCTACTAGACAGTATGAATTAAGAGAAATAATATAGTTTGGTAGTTAGAATATCTTGATTTGGTCATTATTTTGCTTGTTCATTCAGTCACCAAAATCTAGCCTATTAAGTACCAAGTAGTGCATTCAGCCCAAAGTTTAAGTGTTAGATGTACCACATAATAACTGTAATAATCTGAGAATAAGTATTTTCTAATTCTGAAGACTATTCAGCAAGTCAAATGAGATAATTAATGTTAAAATGCAACTCACACTCACAGAGAAGCAAGACAGGTAGAGGAAGATGTCTTTAACATTTCCTAAATAGTTACTGAATACCAACTCTATGCTATGCATTGTTCTAGTCCTTAGCAGTGATACACTAGAAGTTCCATAGATTGCATAACTTTTGCACAATAAGGGAACTTATTACCTCTCAAACTGTGGCTAGGAATTATGCTTGTAGATTTAAAACACCCAAATTATGTATGAGAGACTGAGAAGTCTTTGTATCTTGATTTAATGATTACTGCACAGTGTATCATAGAACTTATATTGGTGCAGAACAGTAAATAAAGTGGATAATTTAAATTTATCTAGAGAAGAAATACTTTGTTGAGTCAGAAATGCTTAAGAATTTTAACAGTTGCTAACAAAAAGTGGTTGAAATTTAACATCAAAGGTACACTACATAATAGATAGATGAGCATGGAGGGCATGTGCAAGTTTAAGTTCAACATCTAATAATCTGTATGTGGTTCTCATGTCATAGAGTGGGCCCCAAATTGCTCAGGTAACTCTTTTTGTGTTTGTAAAGTCATGGTTTTAAAACTCCTCCAGGTATTATTTTAAAATCTGGAACTATGTAGACATCTGGTATCCAGAGTGAGAGGCGAAGAAATAACATCCCACTCTGGAGCTTTAATGTAATTTCTGTAAAACTAGTTGATGACATATATTTCAAAACATGAAATAAACTTAACAGCATATAATGAAATGACTATGTTGTAAAATTAGTATTCTTCTAATCAACTAACATATGTCTGTTAAAGGATCAACAAAAACAAAACTCTTAATCCTGAATTTTATATGATTTAACATTATAATTTAAGCATAAAGGTCATTATAGGCTATCACCATGATAACACACGTAAAACTTTGTGAAAAATTTGGTTTAAGCACAGAGAAAAACAAAGAAGAAGAAATAAAATATGGAAAGTAAACACCATTTTAAATTTGTGTTGTGTGTATGTTTGTGCATGTGTATATATGTAGATAATGTTCACACATATATATACACAAATATATGACACATCTATGTACATTCATTATGTACTCTATGAAATTACGTAAAAAAATAAAACATCTTCAAAATGTGAATTAAACCAGATTTACTAATTTTGCCTTATTATAAACAGAAGTTTTAAATTTCAATTTTGACATGCCTTTTTTGTTCACTTGCCTGTATATCTTGTTATCCCAATGGAGTCTAAAATATGTCTTCATTTGTATGTGACATACTCAGTGAATGGTGAATTAGCAACAACATTTCTTGATATTGGAAGAAAGATTTTGGGGTATTCGAAGGTTTTTTTGTGTGTGTTTTTTTTGTTTTTTGTTTTTTTTTTCTTTTTCTTGGGATCCTCTAATCCGATACCTAACTGCTAAATTTGACAACACTTACTGAATGGAGTTTCTCATTTGGGTGCCACAAAATGCAGTTTGTCTCCCAGCTCACCTGCAGAATCATTTCCGTTCTAACTATAGCTGTTATCTGGCACATCATAGCTCCTCAATAATGATTTGTTGCACAAGTGAGTGAGTGAAAGAATGAGTTCTGTGATCCTGTGCATACTCAGCTATAGATTGTCTGGAAGTAAAAGACCGGGAAGTTGAAGGCCGGAAAGTAGGATGCATGAGTAAACTCAAGGGGACAAGATGGCTGACTAGATGCAGCCAGAAAGCGCTGCTCCCACCAACAGAGACCAAATTATTAAGTCAGCCACCATAATTTGAGCAGGTATTTGGAGAGAAACAGCTGATAGTGGATGGAGATGTGACTCTGAAACTGAGGCTGAATAGAAAGGAAGCTGGAAGCCTTACTTAGGGTACCTGATCACTAGGGCCAGTTCCCAGCCACTAATGGCTCGTGGGAAAGGGGAGAGTGAGGGAAATGAGATTTGATTCAGTCTCCCCACGGACCTCTGGGAACCTAATGACAGGGGACCGTGCATCTCCTATGGACATGTGAGCTGTCAGGAGATCTCTCCAGGGAATAGGCAGAGACAGGCCTTCAGACGGCATGGAGCCCAGGAGTTTTTGTGTGCTGGCAGCTCTAGTGAAAAGCAGCCATAAACGCCCATCACTCGGGCCCCACTCCCGGCTCCCCCAGAGGCATTGGCCCCAGCTGACTTCTGAGGCAGAAGACAGCTGAACTTTCTTCCCTACAGATGTGACTGGGGCACATCTGTTCTGCAAGCCCTTCCACATGCTGTCCACGGACCCCCACAGAGCCTGTGCCTAGCTGCCCTGCAGGACTGGTTGCACCCCACAGCCTCCACAGCCCTGCTGAATGTCTTGCTGTATATGAGTACTTTCCAGACAGCCCTGGAACACAACAGATACCCTGGCACAGCTAGAACCCAACCCTGAACCATGTATGTCTTGGTTCCCCAGGGCTGCAGTGAACAGCTCAGTGCTGTGGCCAGCACTCAGGCAGGGGAAGAACCCCCCTTGCAGGAGGGGGAACCCCACCTCAGAACACTGAAAGGGGCAAGATGCTGGGTCCCGTGGCCCAGGTAGGAGTGGGGCATGCCTCCCTCTGAAGAGCTGGTTCATAAACGGTGTGGCATATCTCCCTGTCATAACTTTTGTCCAAAAAGAACCTCGTGGCCTGGAACATCTACCAAAAGAAACTGAGGCACAGTGCTGGTGATTGCAGAGGGCTCGCCACAAGTCCTGAGAGTAGACATGGTGAGCAAGCCATCTGTCTTCCTCAACCACTGCAGAGCACACCGACGAATGCTAGGAAGTAGAAGAGTCATGGGGCTAAGGTATCAGCCTAGCTACCAGGATTACTCTTAAGTGCCATCTACTGGATCACAGCCCAAACTACAGCATCAAAAATTATCCTGTTAATATATACACCTGTGAAAACAAGCCCAAGCATTCACCTACACGTAAAAATCCTGTACAGAGCCCTGGTGCTCTGAAAGCACCCAGAAACAAAGCCAACTGACTATACTCAACTTACTCCACGGTTAAAGGACATCAAAACTCCCTGATGAGAAAGAATCAGTTCAAGAACTCTGACAATTCAAAAAGACAATATCCCCTTCTAACAAGTCCACTAGCTCCTCAGCAATGGTTCTTAGCCAGTCTGAAATGGCTGAAATGACAAACATAGAATTCAGAATCTGGATGGCAAGAAGCTCATCAAGATTCAGGAGAAAGTAAACGCATCCAAGAAATCCAGGGAATCTAGTAAAATGATCCAAGATTTGAAAGATGAAATAGCCATTTTAAGAAAGAACCAAACTGAACTTCTAAAGCTGGAAAACTCACTACAAGAAATTCATAATATAATTTGAAGTGTTAACAGCAGAATAGACCAAGCTGAGGAAAGAATCCCAGAGCTTAAAGACCAGTTTTTGAAGCAACTAAGACAAAAAGGAATTGAAAAAAATGAACAAAACCTCTAAGAAATATGGGATTATGTAAAGACAATAAATCTATGATTCATTGGCACTCCTGACGGAGAAAGAAAGAAAATAAACAATTTGGAAAATATATTTGCAAACGTAGTCCACGGAAATTCTCCTAATCTCACTAGAGAGGTGGACATGAAAATCTAAAAGATACGGAGAACCCTAGCTAGATAAGCTGATCCTCCCCAAGGCCTGTAGATTTTTTAACCAAAAAAAATCTTAAAGACAGCTAGAGATAAAGGTCAAGTCACGTGCAAAAGGAACTTTATCAGACTAGCAAAAGACCTCTTAGCAGAAACCTTACTTGCCAGAAAACATAGGGATATTGTTGTCAGTGTCCTTAAAAAAAATCAACCAAGAATTTTAAATCCCACTAAACTAATCTTCATAAGTGAAGGAGAAATAAAATCCTTCTCAGACAAGCAAATATTGAGGGATTTTTTTGCAACTAGACCAGTTTTACAAGGGATCCCTAAAGGAGTGCTAAACTTAGAATCAAAAGAACAAAACCTGCTACCACAAAAGCACATTTAAGTACGTAGCCCTCAGGTACTATAAAGCAACTGTGAAATCAAGTCTACATAGCAACTAGCTAACAACATAATAACAGGATCAAAAATCACACATATCAATATTGACCTTGAATGTAAATGAGGTAAATGTTCCACTTAAAAGACACAGAGTGGCAAACTGGGTAAAAGACAAGATTCAACCTTCTGCTTTCTTCCAGGGACCCATTTCACATATAACAACACCCACAGGTTCAAAGTAAAAGAATAAGGAAAGATCTACCATGCAAATGGAAAACAAAAAAGAGAAAGGGTCCCTATTTCTATATCAGATGAAACAGACTTTTCACCAATAAAAATTAAGAAGGACAATGAAGGGCATTACATAATGATAATGAGTACAATTCAGCAAAGGAGACTTAACCATTCTAAATATATACACACCCAACACTGGAGCACCCAGATTAATAAAACAAGTACTTCTTGGTCTACAAAAAGACTTAGACAATCACACAGTAATGATGAGAGACTTCAACACCCCACTGACAGCCTTAGATTGTCAAAGCAGAAAACCAACAAAGAAACTGTGGACTTAAACTCAACTCTTGACCACTTGGACCTAATGGACATCTACAGAACACTCCACCCAACAACCATAGAATATATACTATTCTCATCTGCACACAGAACATATTTTAAGATTGATGACATGCTTACTCATAATGAAAATCTCAATAAATTAAAAAAATTAAAACCATACCAAGTACATTCTTGGATCACAGTGCAATAAAAATATAAATTGATAGCAAAAAAATATAAGAAGTACACAAATGCATGAAAATTAAACAATTTGCTCCTGAATAATCCCTGGGTGAACATTAAAATAAAAATTTCTTTGAAATTAATGAAAATAGGTATAAAACTTATCCAAATGTCTAGGATACAGCTAAAGCAATGTTAAGAGGAAAGTTTATAGCCCTAAATACCTTCATTAAGAAGTTAGAAAGAGTTCAAATTAACACTCTCACTTTGCACCGAAAGGACCTAGGAAAAATAAAAAGAAGAAACCAACCCCCAAACCAGCACAAGTAAAGAAATAACTAAAATTACAGATCATTAAAATTGGCACGCAAAAATATATTTTAAAAATTGATGAAATCAAGACTTGGTTTTTGAAAAAATAAACAAGATTGGCATATCACTACCTATATTAGCAAAGAAAAAAATAGAAGATTCACTCTGACATTACAGCTGATCCCACAGAAACACAAAAGATTCTCGGAGAGTATTATGAGAAACTCTATGCACACAAATTTTTAAATCTAGAAGAAATAGTTAAATACCTGGAAACACACAATATCCCAAGATTGAATCAGGCAGAGATTGAAACCTTGAAAAGACCTATACCAAAAGACCAATACCAAGTTCTGAAGTTCAATCAGTAATAAGAAACCTACCAACCAAAGAAGCCCTAGATCAGATGAATTCACAGCTGAATTTTACCAGATCTGTAAAGAAGAACTCGTACCAATCCTATTGAAACTATTCCAAAAAATTGAGGTGGAGGGACTCCTCCCTAACTCATTCCATGAAGCCAGAATCAGCCTAATACCAAAATCTGGCAGAGGCACAACAAAGAAATAAAACTATAGTCCAGTATCATTTTTGATCATAGATGCAAAAATCCTCAACAGAATACTATAAAACCGAATTCAACAGCACATCAAAAAGCTAATTCACCACAATCAAGTGGGCTTGATTCCGGGGATGCAAGGTTGGTTCAAAATATGTAAATCAATAAACATGATTCATTACATAGCAGAATTAAAAGCAAAAACCATGTGATCATCTCAATAGACACAGAAAAAACTTTTGATAAAATTCAACATCTCTTCATGATAAAAACCCCCAACAGACTAGGCATCAAAAGAATATACCTCAAAATAAGAAGAGCCATCTATAACAAACATGCAACCAATATCATACTGAACGAGCAAAAACTAGAACCATTCCCCTTGAGAAATGGAACAAGGCAAAGATGTCCATTTTCACCAGTCCTGTTTGACATAATACGAGAAATCCTAGCCAGAGTATTCAAATAAGAGAAAGAAATAAAAGGCATCCAAGTATAAAAAGAAGTCAAAATATCTCTCTTCAATGATGATATGGTTCTATACTTAGAAAACTCTAAAGACTCTGCGAGAAGGCTACTAGATATGATACATGACTTTAACACAGTTTCAGGATACAAAATCAATGTTAAAAAATCAGTAGCAATTCCATACATCAATAATGTTTAGGCTAAAATTCAATTCAGAACACAATTCCATTTACAGTAGCCACAAAGAAAATGAAATACGTAGGAATTCAGCTAACCACAGAGCTGAAAGTTCTGTACAGGAGGAAGTGCAAAACATTGCTGAAATAAATCAGAGATGACACAAATGAATGGAAAAAACATTCCATGCTCATGGATTGTAAGAACCAACATCATTAAAATGGCCATA
This sequence comes from Mandrillus leucophaeus, assembly GCF_000951045.1. NCBI lineage: Eukaryota > Metazoa > Chordata > Mammalia > Primates > Cercopithecidae > Mandrillus > Mandrillus leucophaeus. The sequence goes on along the minus strand of NW_012104865.1, from coordinate 1,869,914 downwards.
TGCCTGAAGCAATTTGCAGATTCAACTACTCCTATCAAACTACCAATGTCATTCTTCACAGAATTAGAGAAAACTATTCTAAAATTCATATGGAACCAAAAAGGAGCCCAAATAGCCAAAGCAATCCTAAGCAAAAAGAACAAAGTTGGAGACATCACACTGCTCAACTTCAAACTATAAGGCTCCAGTAACCAAAAGAGCATGGTATTGGTACAAAGAGACACATAAACCAATAACACATAACTCAGAAATAAAGCTACCACCTACAACCCTCAGATCTTCGATGAGGCTGACAATAGCAAGTCACAAGGAGGTGACTCCCTATTCGATTAATGGTGCTGGGATAATGGGCTAGCCACATGCAGAAGATTGAAACTGGGCCCCTACCTTTCACCTTATATAAAAATTAACTAGAGATGGATTAAAGATTTAAATGTAAGACCTCAAACTATAGAAATCCCAAAAGAAACCCCAAGAAATACCATTCTCAACATCGGCCTTAGCAAAGAATTTTTTGCTGTCCCCAAAAGCAATTACAACAAAAGCAACAATGGACAAGTGGTACCCAATTAAACTAAAGAGCTTCTGTACAGTGAGATAAACTATCAACAGAGTAAACAGACAACCTACAGAATGGGAGAAAATATTTGTGAACTATGTGTCTGACAAAAGTCTAATAGGCTGAATCTTTAAAGAAATTAAATCAACAAGCAAAAAACAGATAACCTCATTAAAAATGGGCAAAGGAAATGAACAGATACTTTTCAAAAGAAGACATACCAGTGGCCAACAAACATAAGCGGTGGCTCAAGCCTGTAATCCCAGCACTTTGGGAGGCCGAGATGGGCAGATCACGAGGTCAGGAGATCGAGACCATCCTGGCTAACACGGTGAAACCCCGTCTCTACTAAAAAATACAAAAAACTAGCCGGGCGAGGTGGCGGGCGCCTGTAGTCCCAGCTACTCGGGAGGCTGAGGCAGGAGAATGGCGTGAACCCGGGAGGCGGAGGTTGCAGTGAGCTGAGATCCGGTCACTGCACTCCAGCCTGGGCGACAGAGCGAGACTCCGTCTCAAAAAATATAAATAAATAAATAAATAAATAAATAAATAAATAAAACAAAAATACTCAACATCACTAATCAGAGAATTGCAAATCAAAACCACAATAAGATACTGTCTCACACCAGGCAAAGTGGGTATTTTTACAAAGTCGGGAAACAATAGATGCTGGTGATGCTGTAGAGAAAGAGAACGCTTAGGCACTATTGGTGGGAATGTAAATGAGTTCGGCCACTGTGGAAAGCAGTTTGGAGATTTTTCAAAGAACTTAGAGCTGCAATTCAACCCAGCAATCCCATTACTGGGTATATACTCAAAGGAAAATCAATCATTATACCAAAAAGTTACATGGACTCATATGTTCAGTGTCATTCTGTTCACAATGGCAAAGACATGGAGTCAACATAGATGCCCATCAATGGTGGACTGGATAGTGAAAATGTGCTCCATATACACCATGGAATACTATGCAGCCATATAAAAATAATTAATCTTGTCCTTTGCAGAAACATAGATGGAGCTGGAGGCCATAATCTTAAGTGAATTATCACACAAACAGAAAACCAAATACTGCATTTTGTCACTTATAAGTGGGAGCTAAGCATTGAGCACACAGGGACAACAACATAGGAGCAATTGACTCTGTAGACTACTATAGTGGGAAGGGAGTGTAGCATGGGTTGAAAAACTACTTATTGGCTATTATGCTCACTACCTGGATGCAATACACTCATGTAACAAATCTGCACATGTAACCCCTGAATAAAAATTGAGAAAACAAATCATACAGTAGACTCAGGGTTTTGGCTATCTGCAAAGGGTTATTTGTGCTACATATTGTAGAACTCAAGATATAAAGCTAAAGGTACAGATACTGTTAGAGGTGGATAAATATGAAGATCGATAGATTAAATAGAGATAGATAGATTATAGATGATAGATAGATGATAGACTGACGGACAGACAGACTAGTGACATTACATACTTAACTAGCATTCATATGTTATCCATGTAAATTTACTAGGATATATTGTCCATCTGGGCTGCAAATTTCATTCCATATGGCGTGAATTATAACTGAATGTTTGCCTGGAAAATGCTTTGTTATCCTATAGTGCTACCATGCAAAGTGTAATAATATCTATCTCCTACCCTCGCCTCCTCTCTCCTCTCCCTCTTCTCTCATCTTTATCTTTTCCCTTTACCTCCTTTCATCTTTCTCTCTCTTTCTCTCTCTCACCACTATGTTCTTCTCTTCCTTCTCTCCCCCATTGTTCTTTCAGTATGACCATTTTCCCCTGACCATTTATCAGAAATTAACAGAAAATAGGCAGCCTTTTCAGTGTATTTATTTAACTCCCCAAATTCTTACCATTTTAGCAAAATTTTGAGCTTTATATCCAGTACCCACAAATGAATGAAAGAAAGGCTGTACCAAATTGCTTGTCTTAAAACAGAATATATCTCTCAACTGTTTGTTAAAACTAACTTATTTTCAAGGGTTACAAAAATATGTGAGTTGAATTTCCTTATATAAAAGCATAGACTCTAAAGTATTTTTTGAACATTTTATAACACCAAGGTGATAACATACATTTCAGGTGGAATAGGAGTAATTGTTCCTAAGGGCACAAGGGTGTATTAGAAAATTTCTTGGGGTCTTCTCTTAATTCTATTAAGAGCAAATGTCTGGCTTCAGGATTTTTATTTTACTGCATTTTAAGTTAAGTATAATTTAATCATATTTTTACTGTTTCATTTTCAACTCCTTTCTGTAAAAATTCTGGTGGTTGGGATACCTAATGTTAAACTTCCTGAAGCTCAACTTCATAATTTATCTGTCTTGGAAAAGACACATCTTAAGAAATTTTTGGTAGTGGTCTGTCTGTAATGATTAAAATGAGTATGTTATTTACCCTTCATGTACGGTGGTAGCCATTGCCTGAAAACCAATGATTGATAACATAAGCACATTAAATTTTATTTGAGGTGTGATATTGTACCATATATATATATATATATATATGGTATATATATGTATAATTTTCAGTTGAAATGGTTTTATGATAAATTGAAAGCAATCAAACTAAGAATGAAGTTTCTTCACAACCCAAAATAATCTTGGAAAGCTATTTGGCAAACTAAAGAAAGACATTAAAATATACTAACCAAAAGTGTGAAAATGTGACTCAACATTTCATATCTTTTTTTTAAACAAGAATGTTCTAATTTTATTTGATTTTATAGGAAAAGGATGATGACCAGATTAAGTGTCTTTACTAATTTTACTTGAAAAAAAAGTTTGTAAATACTAACACATACCTAGCACAGTTACCTCATGTCCTGAAATGCTTTCAGCCATATTCCATACCATTTCACTTTTTTCAAACATTGATTCTTTTCTTTGGAAAGCCTTTAACCTCATGCTTTTGCCAGGGCCACCCTGACATATGCCTGGAGTTCAGTGGTTTCCAGATGAACTCAGTATACATTATATCAAGTCAATTGTTAGCATTTGTCAAACTGCATTGCAGTTGTTTTGCTACTTAACTACCTCTCCTTAGCTGGTATCTCTCCCACAAAATTTAAAGTTCATGAAGCACTGACATTGTATCTGATAATCCTTTCCCCAAAGCCTGGAAACAATATCAGTAAAGTATAAGGCATTTGATGATTAGTCTTTGATTAATGCATAGTTGAATGGATAAATAAATGAATAAATGTGGAAGAGAAAGGAAAATTGTAAGGGGCAGGTGTAATGTAAAGGGGTTTTTATTTTTAATCAGAATAGTGATTCTGTCATTGAGAAAGGTATTCTACTTTCTTGAATACCAATGTTCTCATATATAAAATCAATATATTACCCAGGTCAAATGACAGTGTATGTCTCAAATTAAATGCCATGTGTCCATGTCTGACACTTAAGTACTGAATGTTAGTTCTTTTTACCTTTCTAGATTTTCAGGTAATGTAGCTCATGAAGTCACCCTAATTAATAAACCTAAATTAATGTCCACATTAGTTTATATTCTTTAGAATGGATTTGATATATATAACGCTCTTAAAGTAATTTTTCAAAAGGTGTATCTGTTTTGTTCCTCTAATATAATAAAAGCTCCTCAAAGGTAAACATACTTTTGTGTTTACCATGGGTAGGAAGACCATGGTAAACACAAGACCAAGTTCTGGTTTACCAAGGACAGTCTTTGTGTCTATTGTCTGGAATAATGGTTGATCGTTCTTCTTTTCCCCTCAAATATGTGCCACTTATACTATAAATTATCCACTATATGTGATTAATAACCATAGCTCTCTAGGGCTAAGTGTTCTGTTTTATTTAAAAATATGTATTACTTAAAAAAAATTTTTAAATCAATTTTGCTAAATGTTAATATCAAAAACAATAATTTTTAAATGAATGAATAAAACTACATATATATAAATTACATATTTGAATTGACATATTTTCATTTTTCTAAGTAACTGTTCCAGTGAATGGTTTGAGCAAGTCCCCATTTCCAGAACTTTTATGGTGATACCTTTCTCTTTAATTACCAATTCATTTAAAAAATTTAATAAAATCCTAAACGTAAACTTCTTAGGAAATAATTAGTTTTTTAATTGAGTAACTGAACATAGTTTATAAATTCTGTATTTACTTATTATTTTATTCTTGGGAAATGTGGAACTTCCTGAAACCTATTATATCAAATAGCACTAGCAATTTGGAGAATATGATTGCTTTTGAGAATATATTCTTTGTATTTTTCATGTAAATAAAGGTGAAGAAGAGGCTGGGTGTGGTGGCTCATGACCAACAATTTGGGAGGCTCATGCAACAATTTGGGAGGCTGACTCAATAGCATCTCTTGAGGCCAGGAGTTTGAGACCAGCCTGGGCAACATAGCAAGACCCTGTCTCTATAAAAAATAAAATAAAATAAATAGCCAGGTGTGGTGGCACACTCTTGTAGTCCTAGCTCCTAGGGGCACTGTGGATCACTTGAGCCCAGAAGTTCAATGCTGCAATGAGATGTGCTCACATCACTGTACTCCAGCCTGGGCGACAAGAGCAAGTCTCTCTCTCCCTCTCTCTCTCTCTCTCAAAAAAAAAAAAAAAAAAAAAGGGGGTGAAACAGAATGGAGACAAATTTGGGTGTTACTACCTTAATTTTATTTAAATGTTACAGAAGACTTTGAGTGAGGCATACTTATCCCCATTTCATAAATGAGGAGATGGAGGCTTATTAAGGAACAGTGAACTCAGTGTGGTCACTGAATTTTTTCCTTTACTTTCTGAGCATATGCTGAAGTTTTGAATTTCTAATAAGACTGTGGGCAAGCTGATTTTTAATTTTTGGTCATATTGATTAGAAATGATGTTTAAAGCAATTACTTAGCCATATTGTGTAAGCAGCACATTCACTGAGTCAACATTTATCAACCACCTGAAATGTGTTTGATTACAGGGATAGATGTTTGATAATTATTTAAAATTAAGGTATGAAGACTGTCCAAGAAATACGGACATGGATATTTGCAAGGGATTCATTTTCTTCTTCTATATGTACCCTTTTCTAAAATTTATTATTCTGAGAACAGTGCCGCAATTAAGGAGTTCTGTCTGCATTTAAATCAATCTTCTTTTTCAGAGTGTATATTTCTCATGAATCTTAACTGTGTCGCATTACCCCAGGGTCTCAAAACTTCAAGGACCAAAATAAGAAACCACTCAAATTATAGATTTAGGTGTTAGGAAAGTGAATGACTTTAATAGCTACAAAACAAATCCTTTTTGAAAGCCAGATGTTTTCTGGTTGTTAGCTTTCAACAAAATTGGAAGATGACTTAATCAAGGTATTTAATGATTATTATAAAATATATTTTGGATTCTAGTATATATGCAGAAGAAATTAGAAAATTTGAGTATAGTGCTGATAAAAACCCTAACAACAACACAACCTTTTTTATTTTCCATCTAGTTACTTCTGGGAAAAGGGTTTCTCAACAATAAATCTACAAAACTGAAAATTAGGACTGTCTAATTCTAATAGTATGTTTGAATTGAAACAAGCTAGTTTTAAAAAGATAAAACTCCAGTTGTATCATAAAAACATGCATTTTTGTATTACCCAGGCATAATATTTTATTTTCTATATTTATCAGCATTTTAATATGTTTATTCTGTTCTGGCACATTGTATGGTAATAATATTTGTGAATGCTACTCATTTCAAGAGATAAGTTTTAACACTTATAAGCATATTGTCTTTTAAAATTTAAAAAGAAAAATATTTTAAGTGTATATTATATATTTTTGCAGTAACAAATTATAATATTACTGATAAAATACTTTAAGGCACACAATATGGAAAGATACTACAATATAGTAAAATAAAATTGTGTGCAGGAGGAAAGGAAAAAAGTTGAAGGAATAAAAGGGATGTTATAAAATTTCCATTTCTAAGAGCTCTTTAGTTTTTTAATAGAAGATGGGCATTAAATTGCTATTCCATTTGATGCATTTCAATGAGTATCATCTGTCAATACATATGATGTACTGTAATTTAAGTCTTTTAAAGTATTTAAATTTTGACAAAGAGAGGCTTCATAGTTTTTCAAACTGTATGCACCTAAGCTTACAAACCAACCAGGTTTGGAAAGTACAGTACTAGATGAAATGTTAGGCATGGAACTTAGCACAGGTCTGAGCCTGCTCCAAGACTGTTCAGTTCCTGCCCATCAGGACTTCTTGTGCCTGACTGAATGGGGCTTTCCTACAGAAAAAAAAAAAAAATATGCCAAATGTCCCTGACTAAATACTTATTATTTCCTTTAGGCAATTGATATGAGTTAAAGAGATGTGTTTTTTAATGAGACAGACATTTCTCCATCCTCCAGCAACTCCAACATTCATGGCTTTCAGAATGAGAATGACAGGATCATACCTTGATATATAAGCTTTGGCCTCAGCCACAATGGACGTGGAAGAATTCTACATCTTAGCAATTTTTAGACCTGGTAACACCTTCCCTATTGCTACCAGGCAGAAGGGAAAGTTGAGATGTTTCCAAATAGCCATTTAGAATTATGAGATAACATTATCAAAAATAGTCATAGGAAGAAAATATTCTGGAAAAATTGTATACTTCGGCAATTTCAGTAATTTTTAGAATAAAGCATTATATTTAAAATAATTATATATTAGTAGTAGTATTTCTCCCTCCTGCCTCTTTTAACATTAACCCATACTACTTTCCTCTCCTCCCCCACCAAAGAAATATGAAAAATAAAGTGTATTCTTATTGGCTGGAAAGCTTCATAATTCCCAGTTAAAATAAAATAGTTTGCTGGCTGATGCAAATGCAGCAAATACATGGGACTGTATTAAGAATATGTGATATTTTACCAAAAACGTTTGATTTATGAGTTCCTCTACAATAATAAGCAATCTGGTGAATTTTCTGATCTCAGTTGTGTTAGACCCAGTTGACAGGTAAACATTAAAGTACATGGAGTTTATACTTGCATGGTAAAAATCTATTTGACAAACTTTTTTTTCTTAAAACTTGGCTCTCAGGAACCTTGAGGTTTCTGTTTGAGAGATTATTTCTACTCATAGCTCTCTGGGGAACATGAGTTACATGGCCCCGCTAACCACAAGAGGAAGTTAGATCCTAACATGTATCTTGAATATTTCACATATATAACTGATTTCCACAGCTAGTAAATCTATAAAGTCATTTTAAAAATTTGATGATCATTCAAATGAATCCCATGTGGACTAAGATATCAGAAGGAAAAATATTAATTTGAAAAAAATGAATAATATAGCTATTTTAAAATACTGGAAAACAAAATGTAATTTTTCAAGTTTACTCACAATAATAAAGTTATAGTTAAGGAAATCAATAGCTTCAGCAAATCATAAGTGATTTATGTAAGAGAAAACCATTTTTTAAAAATAATCATTGAGTGCTCTAAAAACAAATGGATGGGGGCATGTCAAGGGACACAGGAGACAACCTGAAATAAAGGAGCTAACAATGATTAAAGCTGGGACAATATGAAAAACAATCTAAATTATGTAATATTAAATTACAAACAAGAGTATAAAGTAAATATACATGGTTCTCTACTGTTATAAGTAAATAACTGAAAAAGTAAATAATTAAAGGAAAAGAGGCCAGCCATTACAAGAGAAATATATTTTGGTACTCTCTCTTCCAGGAGGCCAAGCTTAATTTCACCCATTATTACCACCTCTGTTGAGGGTGTACTACTTGCCGAAGAATAGAGTATGGAAAGGGGGAAATAGTAACTTTACAGTAGAGAAACCAGGCAAAAGCTTTGTTAGTCAAATGACAAAGGTTGACGTCATTAATAATGTTATGTGGATGTTGTGTACCACTAATATGATGTGATTGAGGACACTTCACCTCTGTGGTGTGCTTATCCATTCATAGCCCAGTGTAATCAGGATGAAAACAGGCAAGCATGTATGATTTCATGGGATTGGGAGATATTCTACAGAACCCTTGCCCAATTCTTCTCAAGACCATCAAGATCATGAGAAACAGAAAAGCTGTCACACACCAAAAGAAACTGGAGAGACATGACAACTAAGTAAATATGGTATCCTGAAAATGAACCTAAAATACAAACAGCACATTAATGGCAATACTAGTAAAATCCAAGTAAAGTGTATGAGTTTAGTTACTAATAATACACTAAGATCAGTTTCTTAGTTTTGACAATTGTCCCATAGTCATGCAAGATAACAGTTAGAAAAACTGAATGAAGGATATATAGGAATTCTCCGTACTTTCTTTGCAGATTTTCTATAAATCTGAAATTATTCCCAAATTGGAATTTATTAAAATAATTTTCTGGTTTATTTAGCAGTTTGCTAGTTAAATAACCTATACACATAATTTATGAGGTTGTAGGAGTTCCCTCTAAGGAACTGAGGATCACCTTTCTGCATCCTTTCCATTGATGTTATCAATTTCATGTGTAATTGGAGAATCAGAAATACTAATGAATAATAATTTAGGTTTTAAGTGTAAATCATCATCCCTTACAGCCTTCAGGTTTAAAGTAGGTGGTTTTTATTATGTATGACTGTGTCATCTTAGATACATTCACAAAGACATCACTTTTGGCTTATTCTGTTTCCTATCCTACTGAAGTCTCCACATTTGAACCATGTGTAAATGGAACATTTATTTTTACCTCTAAAAGTTGTCAAGTCATCTGAATATGATCTTTGATACAAATTTAAGAATTTGTTAAAGATATACAAAAAGAACATAGTTTGCAACAAAACATGTTTGCATTCAATATTTTTGGATTTTTGAGTTGAAAATCTTCATGTGTATAAAATAATTTTTATTAATTCTTGTCTGTATATATGTACATGAAATAAGGTTATGACTATTTAAAACAAATGTGTGGTACTTTTTGAAGCACTGATTGTCAAACATAATGATTTTTTTAGCTAAGATGGGGGAAATGAGATAATAATAATTACATTCATATTCATGATGTTCTATAGCAGTTCAGAAAAGTGGAAAATATTTGGTACATTTTATTTGATAGTACTCCTAGTATATAGAGTCTTACCGAATTGTATGCTATTGCCTCTCAATGTCCCAGCCAGCTGTAACAGCTGTAATATACTTTGATCTATAAATTATAAAAGAACTCTTTGTAAAAAAAAAAAAAAAAATCACATCTTGTTGAAAAGTCTGGGAGTGACTAAAAGATTGAGAAAGATACAGAAATAAGAGTGATAAAACGGCAATTTGTTACTAAATAGAGCTTTAAACAGTATATGAAACATACTTCAGGTTAGTCAGAAGAGGTCCTCTGAATACACTGTGCATGCTTCCCTGAAATGAAACTGTATGTTATTGGTTAACCAGGATATTTAGCATAATCACTCTGCTAGACTGTGGTGGAGGGAGGTGATTATCACTGAGAACAGATGGGCAGGTCCACAGCACTGCCAGATTCTGCACAAGCTCCATTTATCGTTGGTTCTTGCTTTTTTCCTTCTGTGTTTTTAATTTTTTTAAAAAAACATTGTATGTTCTAAAGAACTAGCTTCACAAAAGGTCGGTGGCTGATGATCTTTCAGCTAAGATTTCAAATGTAGAAGAAAGATTCAAAATGCTATCACTGTGTATCTAAGAAGGATGGGGCAGATTTCATTTTACCCTCTAGTCTCCCTCAATGCATGCACGGATTTATCTGTACGCTAAGCTCTCTGCTCTGCATCTGTAGCTCCTTGTGGATTATATTGTCTCTGTGATCAGAAATGATTTTCTCGGATATGAACACCGTTTCTGGCTCCCCTAAAGTGCATCCTCCTAATGGGACCCGGTTTTACACTTTTCAAGTAAGTGTGCTTTAAATGGCTTCACTACTTAGGAAGTTAATGTATTGTCAAACTTTTAATAAAGGGCTGTATAAAGGAAGAAAGACTTAAAAAGGGTGGAAGTGTTGAAGAGAATGTATGGAATGAATAATGTGCATGTTAGTTTAATCTACTTTAAACTGTGGATATAGGATGGCATTAGGAGCCTTGTGAATTAAAAAAAAAAAGTGAACACAATTTTCCACAGGAATTTTTAAATCTGCTACAGTGTCATCCTTGAAGGTTTATGAGATGTCTTGTGTCTCCTGATATTGTTATTTATGGTTATAATGTGGTAAAAATTGTAGAGTTACTTTCCTTGTGCATCACAGAAAGAGTAAAATTAAAAAAATTTATGAACTTTGCAAACTAAGTCCTCTTGGCTTAGAAAAATATTTTGCATTTCATATACACAGTTTAACATAATTCCCATTATTTAATTTTCTTATGTGTATAACATAAGGGCAATAAACAATACAGGAGGTTTAAGAACCACATTTAGCATGCTTTCCATTTGAAATAGAGTAGAAACTCATTAAAATGGAAGATTTTCTGTGTTATCGAAAAGTAAAATGATTTATAATATAAATGTGAGTTACAAAGCTGTTACCTACTAAATGTATTTCAATTGCCTGTGACTAAATCAACCATCAGTCTAGAAAATGCCTAGGTCTAAACTAGATCAGATTCTATCTTATTTTTATCTTCAAATTGTGCCTTTCATTACTAAGGTTTACTTTGTAATTCAGTCATATCATCGTTACATGAAAAGGGAACATGAAATTCTTTTCCCTGTATATTTTACATTATGGAAACATAAACAGCCTGACATTGAATTATTTTGGCTGTATAATTATACCATACTTGGAAAAAATAAGTATAAAGACCGAGAGAATTAATATAATAAAGGTAATCAGAATTTTTTAAGGGGTCTCTAAATAAATACACATCTGAATTATAAGTCTCTTGCCTTTGCAAACTGTAGGCAGTAGATAGAATTACTCTTTCTCTCTCCCTTTTCTATACTTCTATTTTTAATTCTGTTGCCTCTTTTGTTTTACACTGATGTCTACTGATAGTGCAAGTCTGTGGTTTTACAAAATATATTCTCTTCCTAGTGGTGATCTGCTTATTGTGGCAGTGATTCAAAATGCAAGTGCCCTGGGGCTGTTGTACAGAATTATTACTTTTTTTTTTCTCCTCTGTACACTGAGATATGAACACCTCTTACAATATCCTGCAGCTGACTCTTTGGGTAGCATTTGACATTAGGTATTCTACTTCAGTCTCTTAAAGTTTAAGGGTCAGTTCATTCCATATGCTCGGTCATGACTGAGGCTTTTTACAATTCTTTCAGTAAAGATCTTACTGACACCTTTCTTGGCAGGTGACGTTCTTTAAAAACACGCTGGTACAATTTTTAATTACCCCCTTTTTATTGATAATAACATATTCATGTAAAAACCATAGGAATTCAGATAAGATATAAATTTTGCCAAACATAAACTCTGTTCTCCTACATTTTAAATTTCCTAAAATATTTGATCCTGAGGTCTATAACACAATATGTGTTTAAGTTTTGATGTTTATCTTTTTGTTGCTATTGTTGTTTGTTTTTGCCTTTGGTGGAAGAAAGAGACAAAGATGGCTTTTAAAGCACAAAGATTAAGGTATATAATAGTCAACTCTTGGCTTTTCTTTTCCAAAAGAAAGAATTACATGATTATTACAATTATACTGAATGATTATTAGAATTATATATTGATTATAAAGAATTAAATGATTTTCTTACCTATATACATTAACCCATATTGAGGCAGCATATTTTCTTTGGTTGAAATGCTGTTAAAAACAAATGAGATGCTGTAAAGTAACAGACCATTTGTCAAAAACTGTATCTTGAGAAAATGATTAAATTTTCAAAAATGGTTGTCATTATGAAATGGCGTAAATGTACTTCTAAAATGATTCTGCATCAAGGAGTTGGGATTTTAATGCTTACTTCCTTAAAATAATTCTAGCACAGAAGTTAACATATGCAAATATATTTAAGAGAGCTTAGCATGAATAATACTGCGTTTTAGTTCCATCTTCTCATTAAACATCCAAACTATCCTGTCATTTTTTTCTGACATGGTATGCTATCACATTTTAAGAGTAAGATTTAGAATGCATTTGACCTAAGTAGTTCAAAGGAGAAAAGGCAACAAATAAGAAGTTGAAGGATATTCTTAGTACAAGACTTTGCTTTTCATTGCATCTTTAATTTAGGCAAACACATTCATACTTCTAAGCATGCACATATGCCTTTTTAAATAGAATATGTAACACTTAATTTAAACTAATTCCCTTAAGTGTGAATCATCACTTTTATATTACTGTGAATATACTTGTGCCTGCAGTTTTCTACTCAGAGGTGCCTGGACCCTGGATGATGCCAGCACCCAATTTGCACTGTATGTCTAATGAATGCCTTCTCATCAAAAGTCAAGTTCTAGAGTGTAGTTTCTAAAATGCCTTTTAATTGACAAAAGTTAAAATTAAAAGCTACTAGAGGAAAATAATATTTGCAGTATTTTTATGCATTAGAAGTGTCAATTTGTGGGACTCAAATATATACAAGTGAAAAACACTTTAAAATAAACATATATATATATATATATGGTGAATTTTGTTACTTTTAGGTCCATAAAAATGATGTCTCAACATGATTTTACATTTGTTCTTTCATAGTTTTATCTTTGTAAATAACATCATCTATTTGCTCTACTAACCCTACTGAGTGGTTAATCAGGACTTAATGTGTTCCTCCTCCCAGAGGTCCTGGCCACCACCATGGCTCCCCTCATTTCCTAGAAATTAAATACCTTCACCCACCTGTTTTCAAACCATATCTGTGCAGTCCTAAACTTTCATGGGAGTTTGTCAGTAGTTGCTAGCAACAGTAGGGAAAATATTTTTTTTATTTTTTTTTTTTTTATTTTTAGACAGCATCTTGCTCTGTTGCCCAGGCTGGAGTGCCATGGCCCAATAAAGTCTCACTGCAACCTCAGCCTCCCAGGCTTAAGCGATCCTCCCACCTTAGCCCCACAAGTAGCTGGGACTATAGGCACACACCATCACACTCAGTTACTTTTCTAATGTTCTGTAGAGATGGAAGTCTCACTATATTTTCCAGGGTCTTGAACTCCTGGGCTCAAGCAATCCTCCAACATTGGCCTCCCAAAGTGCTGGAATTACAGGAGTGAGCCACCTCACCAGGCCAAGAAACATTCTTTTGAGGCTCACAAAGTTTCTCTACATTTTGGTGGTAAACTCTGGATTTACATTTTTTATTCATGGATGCTCTGTGAAAACTTTCATACGTAACAACAAACAGTGTGTTACTATCACATATAAAACAAAGTGAAGTTTGCAACCCATTTCTTCAAACCAAAGGATTAATTTCTGATAGAAGGAATTTTATCTCCTGGGCCCATAGAATAATTATTTCTGTTTAGGATATATTTATTTATTTGTTTAGCCATTGAATCCTAGCATTAATAACATTATCTGTCAGAACTATGTATAAAAGTGGCTAACTCTTCATACCTACTGAAAACAAGAGAAAGAAGCTTTACTATAAGTGTGGAAACAGTAACCTGCTGCTTCTGTGCTTAAAATACTTCTCTTCTCCAACCATTTTGGCACCAGGCCCTGGATTTGTGGAAGACAATTTTTCCATGAACCTGAGAGGGGGAGGGGAAGGGACAGTTTCAGGATGAAACTGTTCCACCTTAGATCATCAGGCGTGAGATTTCTGTAAGGCAGGTGCAACACAGATCCCTTACACGCACAGTTCACGATAGGGTTCACACTCCTATGAGAATCTAATGCCACTGCTGATCTGGCAGGAGGCAGAGCTCAGGCGGTAATGTGAGTAACGGGGAGCAGCTATAAATACAGATGAAGCTTTGCTCACTTGCCCACTGCTCACCTCCTGCTCTGCAGCCTGGTTTCTAACAGGCCGCAGACCAGTACCAGCAGTTGGAATCCCTGCCTTAAAATATAGAAATTATCTTCCCAGCTTGACATAAAAAAGACCTTCCTGATATGGGACAGACACTCTACTTTCTTTCCTAGAAAGTTGCTTGCATGCTTTTCTGTGTGATTGTCCTTTGCCTCTTCACTCAAAGTGCCCACTGGAAATTTTTTCTTAAATATTTATCTCAAATGCTACCTCCTCCATGAAGCCTTCACCCATTCCTGCACACTGTATTAAATGCCTTTTGTAAAAAAAAAAATCCTCTTTATTTGTTCATACTGCTACCAAAGCAAATTTTATGCTTTGTTATAATCCCCAAGACCATTTTATTATGCTGTGTTCCTCATGCATGGAGACCGACAATATTTCTGTAAAGTGGAAAATGTATTTCAAAAATAATTGATTTACCTATTAACATTTAACACAGTAAGCAACAAATTATTTTTCTTTTAACTATATAGGCAGTTAGTGAGACATAACTATTTATTAATAGGGACAGTATCTAAAGACGTATAAATGTAAATTTGCTTGTGTACCACACAAAGTAAGATTCTTAAAAACATGTAACAGATACATTAGTGACCAAGGAAAAATTTTAATTTTATTGTTGTTTAATATTTCTATGGCAGCTAGCCAAAGTCTTTTTGAAGATTTTAATACCTCTTTACCATTTTTATTAATTGGGGGTTTTCTTATTTTACCAAGATAACTTTATTTTTTTTATTTTTTATTTTTTTTTTTGAGGCGGAGTCTCGCTCTTTCACCCAGGCTGGAGTGCAGTGGCCAGATCTCAGCTCACTGCAAGCTCCGCCTCCTGGGTTTACGCCATTCTCCTGCCTCAGCCTCCTGAGTAGCTGGGACTACAGGCGCCCGCCACCTCGCCCGGCTAGTTTTTTTGTTAGCCAGGATGGTCTTGATCTCCTGACCTCGTGATCCGCCCGTCTCGGCCTCCCAAAGTGCTGGGATTACAGGCTTGAGCCACCGCGCCCGGACTTTAAATTTTTATTTGTATATAGTCTCATACTTGGCAGATAGGACTAGCACCTGAAATAGGAGACTAATATGTAAACTGAAAATCTCAATTGCATGAAGAATTTTTATTCAAAAAATACTTAGCTGGGCATGGTGTTCTCAGCACTTTGCAAGGCCTAGGCAAGTGGATCTCCTGAACTCAAGAGTTCAAGACCAGCTTAGGCAACACAGAGAAACCCCGTCTCTACCAAAAATACAAAAAAAAAATTAGCCAGGCATGGTGGTGCACACCTGCAGTTAGAGCTACTTGGGAGTCTGAGGTGGGAAGATCACTTGAGCCTGGGAGGCAGAGGTTGCAGTGAGGCAAGATCACACCAGTGAATTCCAACCTGGCTGACAGAGTGATACCCTGTGTATTAGTTCGTTTTCATGCTGCTGATAAAGATATACCCAAGACTGGGAAGAAAAAGAGGTTTAGTAGACTTACAGTTCCCTGTGACTGGGGAGACCTCACAATCATGGTGGAAGGCAAGGAGGAGCAGTCATGTCTTAAGTGGATGGCAGTAGGCAAAGAGAGAGCTTGTGCTCTTCTTTTTAAAACCATCAGATTTCATGATACTCATTCACTGTCATGAGAATAATAAAGGAAAAACCCACCACCATAATTCAATCACACCCCACTGGGTTCCTTCCACAACATATAGGAAGTGTGGGAGTTACAATTCAAGATGAGATTTGGGTGGGGACAGAATCAAATCGTATTTTTCCCCAGACCCATCCCAAATCTCAGGTTCTCACATTTTAAAACCAATCATGCCTTCCCAACCGTCCCCCAAAGTCTTAACTCATTTCAGCATTAGCTCAAAAGTCCCCAGTCCAAAGTGTTATCTAAGACAAGGCAAGTTTCTTCTGCCTAAGAGTCTGTAAAATCAAAAGCAAGTTGCATACTTCCTAGATACCATGGGGGTATAGGCATTGGGTTAATACAGTCATTCCAAATGAGAGACATTGGCCAAAACAAAGGGACTACAAGCCCCATGCAGGTCTGAAATCCAGCAGGGTAGTGAAATCTTAAAGCTCCAAATGATCCAAAATGATCTCCTTTGACTTCATGTCTCACATCCATTCACACTAATGCAAGAGGTAGATTCCCATGGTCTTGGGCAGTACCACTTCTGTGGCTTTGCAGGTACAGCCTCCCTCCTGGCTGCTTTCATGAGCTGGTGTTGAGAGTCTGTGGCTTTTCCAGGTGTACAGTGCAAGGTGTCAGTGGATCTACCATTCTGAGATCTGGAGGAAAGCAATGGCCCTCTTCTCACAGCTCCACTATGCGTTTCCCCAGTAGAGACTGTGTGGGGCCTCTGACCCCACAATTTTTTTCTTCACTGCCCTAGCAAAGGTTCTCCATGAGGACCCTACCCCTGCAGAAAACTTCTGCCTGGGCATCCAGGCATTTCCATACATCCTGTGAAATCTAGGCAGAAGGTCCCAAACCTCAGTTCTTGACTTCTGTGCACCTGCAGGCTCAACAGTATGTGGACGCTTCCAAGGCTTCAGGTTTCCACCTTCTGAAGCAACAACCTGAACTGAACTTTGGCCCCTTTTAATCACAGCTGGAGCAGCTGGGACGTAGGGCACCAAGTCCCTAGACTGTACACATCAGAAGGACCCTGGGCCCGGCCCATGAAACCACTTTTTCCTCCTCAACCTCTGAGCCTGTGATGAGAGGGGCTGCCACAAAGGTCTCTGACATGCCCTGGAGACATTTTCCCCATTGTCTTGGGGATGAATATTCAGCTCCTTGTTGCTTATGCAAATTCCTGCAACTGGCTTGAATTTCTCCTCAGAAAATGAGATTTTCTTTTCTATAGTATTGTCAGGCTGCACATTTTCAAAACTTTTATGCTCTGTTTCCCTTTAAAACTAAGTGCCTTTAACAACACCCAAGTCACCTCTTGAATGCTTTGCTGCTTAGAAATTTCTTCTGCCAGATACCCTAAATCATTGCTCTCAAGTTCAGAGTTCTACAAATCTTTAGGGTAAGGGCAAAATACCACCAGTCTCTTTGCTAAAACATAACAAGGGTCACTTTTGCTTCAGTTCCCAAAAAGATCCTCATGTCCATCTGAGACCACCTCAGCCTGGATGGTATTGTCCATATCATTATCAGCATTTTGGTCAAAGTCTTTCAACAAGTCTGTAGGAAGTTCCAAATTGTCCCACATTTTCCTGTCTTCTTCTGAGCCCTCCAAACTGTTCCAACCTCTGCCTGTTTTCCAGTTCCAAAGTTGCCTCCACATTTTCGGTTATCTTTTCAGCAATACCCTACTCGTGGTATCAATTTACTGTATTAGTCCGTTTTCACACTGCTGATAAAGTCATACCCAAGACTGGGAAGAAAAAGAGATTTAATGGACTTACAGCTCCACATGGCTGAGGAGGCCTTACAATCATGGCCGGAGGCAAGGAAGAGCAAATCACGTCTTAAATGGCTGGTGACAGACAAAGAGAGAGAGCTTGTGCAGGGAAACTCCCATTTTTAAAACCATCAGATCTCATGAAACTCATTCACTATCATGAGAACAAGGCAGGAAAGACCCCCATAATTCAATCATCTCCCACGGGGTTCCTCCCACAACACATGGAAATTGTGAGAGTTACAATTCAAGGTGAGATTTGGGTGGGGACACAGCTAAAGCCTATCACCCTGTCTCAAAAATAAATAAATAAATAAATAAATAAATAAAATTGGAAAGAAAAGAAAAAAAGAAAAAGGGAAAAAATATGCTACTGGTAATTAGTATGTGGTTAGCACCATATCTCTGTAATCAAATGAGGTTGAGGTAATTCTGGCTTTTCATCAAAGAACAAGATTTTCTATATTCTATCATTTTGTTACTACCTAAGAGTCTGCCATTATTTTTCTATTGTTTGGAGGACCATATAATTTCTTATGGTTGATACATTTTAAATCCATCTGAAAATACCTCTCAGAATGCTTGGCATGTGTTACATGTTCAAATAAAATTAATGAAGACAAAGTAATGCTATATAGATGATACAAAATACTTCTTAGCTCCAAAATTACTTAGTAATATAGGCAGAGTTTCCCAGCTAAGTGAGAGAATCAGTATTTTGGTCTGTCACCCAATTGTATGCATTCATGCTTATAAATGGCAGAGATAATACAAGAGATGTTTAAAATAACTGGAACATAACCTAGAGATAGGAAATGGCTAAAAATAAAGTATGCAACCTCCAAAATACAAAGACAGCTTTAATTGTAATCCCTAAGACCTTGGACTTTGGATTTAAGAATTTTCAGTGAGGAGTAAAAAAAGCTTGGATTTGCTATTAGAATACTGAATGTTTCCTTGGTTGTGAATTGTACTAGAACAGAGGGAACAATTCAGTAGTTTTAAAAAAAAAAATGCAGATGAGTTGTCATGATTTCCCACTTTAGAGATGAAAAAATGAAGGTCCATAAAGGTACTCAAATCAGCATTTGATAATGCAAAGAGGGAGTAATATAGTTTCTGTCTGAATCCAGCGCTATAAAACACAAAAATTCATGCTCTTTCCATTATATTCTGCTGCCTAAACTGTTAATTATTACATGCAGCAACAAAAGTATTCTAAACTACGTAATTTCCAATACTGTTGATCTATTAGACATTTACAGATATTTGCCTCCATAGCTTCAAAACATTGCCTCACTGGATTTTTAAATTTAAGGCTTTTATTGGACTACACTCCCTCATTTAATCTTTACTGATAGTATTTTCCTAGTTGCAAATACATATTTATTATAATCAAATTGCCAATAAACTTATATCCTGAAATTGCACTGAAAGATATAAAGGACAACTCAAGGAAAAAAATCTGTCATAAATACACCCCTTTGTTTATTTAAGAATACTCTGTTTATCAGTGATGCAAACCATAGAAATCAATAGGAAGTCATAACTCTTCCATTTGCAGAATTCTCTACCTAATAGAAGTTAGCTAGGCTGTATGTTACATGAGGCAGGTGCTGTGTCCTTGTTCTCATTGTTGATTCACAGACATCAAGCAGAGTGCCTAATACAAAACCATGATTAGTAAATAGGTGTGAATTTTATTACAAATTAAAAATAAGAATGTCTTACTTAGTGCCATGTAGTCACTGCTGGTACCCTGATTTAGTGCAGCCTCCTTAAAACCACATAAATGCTTTTAAGATTCTCAAGTTTAGGCATACAAATGTATTTCACTTATACCTAGCTAAAATAACTCTATGTATCAGGTATCATCTGGAGGGGAAAGAAATTGGAAGTAGGGAAATGACTTGGGAAGTCCTTGAGATGAAGTATTTAATGCACTGAGTACAGTCCAGGTGGCTAGAAAGAGTCCAATAAAGCAGCTACTGAAACAGTGGTTTCAGTGGTATGGTATGGTCCATAGATCACTTTAGAGTTGGCAGGGATGTGAGTTAATAAAAGATAAAGTGAAAAATATTTAATAGGTATCATAAATATAATTCAAAATAATTTATTAAAAGTTGCTGAATATTATAAGAGGCAAAAGAGGAAAGGTCAGGTTTACCTTTAATATTTGTAGTGAAGGAGAGAGGAATAAGGAGAAGAAACCATTTGGAAAACAATATATTAAGTTCAGTTTTGAACAGACTGATTAGACTGTCTGGAAACACAGGTTTGACTCTCAGGAAAAGAGGTCTGCCTGTGTAGTAGATGTTAATGTGGGAGACATCTGCTTACTGGGTAGAGGAATCTATGGAAGTAGGTGAAATGGCTTTAGCAGAGAATGAGGAGATTGGGAGTAGGGTGGGGAATGGACACATTCACTTACACAGAATTATCATTATTTTCAGTATGTGTGCTTGGTTTACTTTGTAAGCACATTTTGGAAGTTGTTTTCCTTATCACCCCTCCTTGAATATTACCCCTGAAGCTAATTAAAGTTAGATACTCTCCCAAATGTGTGTATTAGCTTTATTTTATAAATACTTTTTGGAAGCTTATATTCCCATTCAATCCCATCCTGGAATATTATCCCTGAAACTTAATTCAAGATAAATTCTCCTGTTCTTATACTTCCTTACCATAATAAAGATATGTGTATAGCATTATTATACTACACTTAGTTTTTCAACTGTCTCTCTGCACCACTAGACTGGTTATTACTGGAGAGCATATAATTTATTTCACTTAACTGCTCACATTTTTATTGACACCTAGCATAATGCCTGTCATATAGAAGGTTTCTATGCTTTTTGAATGAATAAATGAATCAATGTTCAATGTTTAAATTTTAGACTAAAATTAGTTTTCTAACTTTGACACACCTTGTTGTGAGGCACCATTATGTCAGACTTTAACCATATTGAGAAAAACACTTGGCCTCTGCACTCAATGATCTTAGAGTTACTGCAAGGAAAATTATCAAAAAGTCACAATAGCATATTATTCTGTTCTCTAGAGCAAACAGATAAACAGAAATGCTTTGACTTTAAATGTACATACAGACAATATTATTATAGATTGGGTAATTTCAATTACACAAGTCTATTTCCAAATTTACTTTTAATTCTAGTTCATATTTAACTTTGCTATCATTTTTATTGCTTTTTCCTTTTATATTTTCAAAATATTTTACAAATAACAAGAATTATTCTAAAAAAATTCATAGTAGTTAAAAGCATTCATGTATTAGTCTGCTTTCACACTGATGTAAAGAATACTACCCAAGACTGGGTAATTTATAAAGAAAAGATGTTTAATTAACTCACAGTTCCACATGGGTAGGGAGGCCTCTGGAAACATAATCACGGTGGAAGGGGAAGAAGGCACGTCTTACAGGTGGCGGGCAAGAGAGAGAAAGTGTGAAGGAGGAACTGTCAAGCATTTATAAATAAAACCATCAGATCTCATGAGAACTCACTATCACAAGACCAGGATTGGGGGAACTGCTGCCATGATACAATCACTCCCCTCCCTCAACACATGGGAATTACAGGTCCTTCCCTCTACATGTGAGGATTACAATTTAAGATGATATTTGGATGGGGAAACAGATCCAAACCATATCAGTGACCACTGGAATTAAATACATTATTCAAAAACAGGTTCTACGATTTGCTAGAGTGTGAGTATAAGCAAGTGAAATTATTTCTCTATTTTTACTTTCCTAAACCATGGGAAAATAATAAAAATATTTGGTTGTAAGGTTATTCTAAAAGCTCAATGGAATATGTATGGAATCTTGTAAAAGTATTTACTTCCAATAAAGATGGAACTCAATCAAGATTAACTATTGTTTTAATGATGAATGTACTTTTTAAATAATAGCATAATTTATTTCACAAATAATATTTTTATTGGCTCATCTTAAATTTAGAGAAATTTAATGTTAAGTGAGCACAGGCACTACTTTAAGTATTTTATATATAAATTAGGGAAGCTTAGTAAAATATATTGACTCGTCAAGGTCCTTATAATATATAAATTATTTTATGCTTATATAAGTTTTCAGAATATCGATACTAAGTATCCTTTTGGAAGTCTTCCTGTATTTCTTTTATAAATGCATTTCTTGTGTATTTTTAAATTGTATTATATAATTCATTTTGAAGTTTACCATATTGAATCTTTGTTATGACTTTTATTATCATCTTAGTTTTATATGCATAAATATGTACATCAAAATTACCAATTTATGAATTTAGCTAATTTTAAAATAGAATTTACTGTATCTACAAATTAAAAGATAATATCTGATTTTATATGCTAAGTGCTGCATACAACATGTAAAGATTTAAATAAATTTGTGTCACTGGGAGTCAACAAGAGTCAATGCTATTACTGGCATGTTAAAAGAATATCACAAACCAATATTTTAAATTATATCGAAAAGCAAATCTTAGCAACTTTAAATAGAAAACTGGACAATGACACTAGGAAGCAATGAACATAGCCTAATTATTGTATCTTAAATATTCTTGATTGTAATTATTTTGGTGAAGGAAAGACACATGATTCATAGAAAACATTGTATCTATTGGTTGTTTTCTACAAAATAAAATTAACACAAAAACAACTGTTCTGAACTACAATATAATGTTCGTATATACAGTCATACAACCACTTAATGACATTGTGGTAAATGACAAAATGCATATATAATGGTGGTCCTGTAAGATTACAATGCAACTGAAAAAATTCCTATCACATAGTGACATTGTAGCCATCCTAATGTCATAGCCATCATAACATCATACACATCATATTGTCATAGCACAATGCATCATGCTGGTGGTGATGCTGGTGTAAACAAACCTACTATGCTGCAAGTCATATAAAAGAATAGCACATACAATTATGTACAGTACATAATAACTTGATAATGATAGTAAACAACTATGTTACTGGTTTATACATTTACTATACTATATATTAATTGCTATTTTGGAGTGTACTCCTACTTATTAAAAAAAACTCAACTGTGAAATAGTATCAGGCAGGTGCTTCAGGAAGTATTCCAGAAGAAGGCACTGTTATCATAGGTGGTGACAGCTCTGTGGATGTTATTGTTCCTGAAGACTTTCCAGTAAGACAAGATGTGGAGATGGACGACAATGATGGTGATGATCGTGAGCCTGTGTGGGACTGGGCTAATGTGCATGTCTGTGTCTTATTTTTTAATTGAAAAGTTTAAAAAGTAAAATAAAAAAAATTCAAATAAAAAAAAGCTTATAAAATAAGGATATAAAGAAAGAAAATATTTTTGTCCACCTATACAATGTGTTTGTATTTTAAGCTAAGCATTATTACGGAAGAGTCAAAAAGTGAAAGAAAAAAAAAACCCTAAAGTTTATAAAGTAAAAATGTTACAGTAAGCTAAGGCTAATTTATCATTGCAGAGAAAAAAATGTTTTGTAAATTTAGTGTAGCCCAAGTGTACAGCGTTTACTATGCCTACGGTAGTGTACAGTAATGCTCTAGGCCTTCACATTCACTCACCACTCACTCACCGATTCACCCAGAGCAATTTGCAGTCTTGTAAGCTCTATTTATGGTAAGTGCCTTATACAGGTGTGCCATTTTTTATTCTTTTATGCTATATTTTTACTGTATGTTTTCGATAGGCCTAATAGATAGATAGATAGATAGATAGATAGATAGATAGATAGATAGATAGATATACAATTACTACCATGTTACAGTGCCTACAGTAATCAGTACAATAACGTGCTGTACAGGTTTGTTCTCTAGGAGCAGTAAGCTATGCCATACAGCCTAGATGTGTAGTAGGCTACACCATCTAGATTTGTGTATTGTGTCATGATGTTCACATGACAAAATCACCTAATTACACACTTCTCAGAACACAACCCAGTCATTAGGTGATGTATAACTGTGTCATACTCTATCCTGTATTTCTGTCTTCTTTGGCACATTAGTATTCTGCTATTTTTAAAAGGATCCAACTTTGAGGTTATAATAGGACTATAAGAAGCCGTAGGTGTCATA
The DNA here is from genome assembly GCF_000951045.1 of Mandrillus leucophaeus. Lineage (NCBI taxonomy): Eukaryota > Metazoa > Chordata > Mammalia > Primates > Cercopithecidae > Mandrillus > Mandrillus leucophaeus. The sequence continues at coordinate 1,845,911 of NW_012104865.1, read as the reverse complement.
GTTGGTTGATGTTACACAGCTGCTGAAAAAGAAGCCATCTTTGAAGTCCTAAATGATATATGGCATCATAAATAAAATATTATGCATTCACTGTATTTCAAGCGTTATAATTTATCACTGTCTACATTATTTGTTTAATACAATTTTGTTTAATGTTTAATATATAAGGAATCACATGTTTTAGCAATAATATAGTTCAAATATTTGCATACACTGTTCTTTCATTCAGGAAACACTTATCAAGAACTTACTTTAGATGTGAAGTGTATTTTCAGGAAGCAGTTTTTGTAAAGCATAAGAGGTTAAAATAAATATTTTAATAGACGACTGTAAGTTGCAGTTATATTGTGCTGAAAGAATCAGTTAATTCCAAATGTGTCAGTTGAGAAAGAATTTGAGGAAGAATTTTATTATTTAAAAAGTCATGAGGAATTTTGAAATAATTATATTACATAAACATAAGTAAAGAAGTATTTTATTAATAAGTCCATACCAGCCATGGTTTATGGCTGGCCAATGGGCCAGAACTGAGAGACCATTCTAGACAGAGCTTCTCCATGGCATATATTCCCTAGAATTTTCATTTTCTTTACCTTCTTGAAGTTCTAAAACATGCTGTGGACCCTAGGCCTCCAGGTCTTTAGTGATGCTATTCCCTGTCTCCATGTCGTGTTATGCACACATGGACACACTCATTCAGTACAACTCATTGGTGGTGGTAATTATAAAGAAGAAATACTCCATCAGCTAAGAGCTTTGCTCTTAGAACAGGCTAGTTTCTGTTTTAGCATGGTTTACTGGAAAAAAGCAATGGTCAATTTGTTTTAATAAATCTTAAACATCCTATATTTATTTTTTAAAAATATTCTTCTAGGTTATTTGCATGACAAGAAGAAAACTATGTATTTTCTTTGATCTTTGTTGTATTAATTGATAGAAGGAAGAGAAAGCTGAAGAACTTGAAAAGGGCGAGGTTAAGAGCTGGAACATAAACCTTGTAGTGACTAATGCTTCATTGTCTTAGGAAAAAAAAGGAAAAGAGAAGATGGGTAAGGAGATGTAATAAAACTTGATAGAAAGCATTTTGAAACAGTTCACATAAAATGGCTTTATCCTAATCACTTTACCAAAAGTAAATGGCACAGGAATGATGTTGCATACTTTAGAAGAATGGGAAATATTGGAAATAATGTCTTTTGGGGGGATAATAGATGTTAGCAGCAATGAGAGTCAAGGTGCAATTGGAAGCATAGATGTGTAGCTGTCTTTTAAGTAGATTTCTGTGATTATCTTTCTAAACAGAATTGAAATGGAAATACATATTGGCAGATGCCACAAAATATCAAGGAGGCAAGGAATTCAAGGTTTTAATGAGTAATGTTGAACTGACTGAATATGGGTTAGTCTTTAGGTAATGAACATAGGAAGTGATAGTTTTTATTGAAAATATATTTCACTTCTCAAACAAAATAGAAAAACGCCCCAGAAAATTATACTTTGCTTAATCCTGCTATAGTACTATGTTACAGACATAAATTCCAAGGAAATGTATTTTATTCAATGATGATTCTCAGGACATTTCATCATATGTGGCACTCCAAAAATATATGTGAAGTGAATAGATGTTATTTGGTAATACAAATTTGCAGATTTTTTTTACCTTGTAAAATATTGTAACTGAAATAAAGTTAATATATTTTGCACTATTAAGTAATCCCCCAATTTATTTTAACTTTGCATATGTCTAATAAGATATATTAAGTAGCAGTATAAAACATGTGTTGAAGGAAATGTGAGCACATCAACCATTGTAGATAATGATGAGAGGGACAGTCATAGTTTTTTTTATAAGCTAAACTAAAGGTAGGAGAATTTGTGCTTTTGTAGGGAAAGGTCAAATACAATCACAGGCCTAGAAAATTAGCCTTATTTTTAACATTGCATTAATCTAATTTTATTAGTATAGCCAGTTAGTATATTACATTTTCAAAAAATATAGAGAAATATTTAATATGAAATGCTGCCAACATAATTTACTAAGTGAAAACTAGATTTTAAGAAGAAAGGATGGAGAAAAATCACAGACAATATGTAGCCTCAGGAAAAGAACATGGAAGAGAAACTCAATTCCATCTATTCAAAAGCAATATCCTTTGATTTGAATACATTATTATTGTTCATCATGTCTGGTGAGGAACCTGTGGGAATACATGAAAGTGAATGAAAACAAGATGTTTCAATTGGATATAAATATGAACTAATGACTATTGGAGTAAAGTAATCATTAAAGATGGAATCTTAATCAAATTTCAATACTGGGGATTTTCTACATGAGGCAGACTACAAAATGCAAGGAGCAGGAGATACAAATTTCAGCCTTTTATCTAAACTTGAAACATGTGAATATGCAAATATTGAATTTCTCCAAGGTTCAGTTTATTTTTAAAGTAATAAAAATAGTAAATATATTTCTCAAGGTTGATGAGAAAATATATTGGAAAGCATTTTATACATTTTAAAACACTGTTCAGTTGAGGCTCACAATAGAAAGCAGCGGGAACTTATGGGCACATTAAACAAAATAAAAATGTATTAGAATGATACAGAAAATGATACATTTTCTACTTCTGTGCTCTAAAATCTCACTGTTTCTTCGGAGTCCAGTGCAATATATGAAAACTGAAAACATCAGAGTGTGTATTTGTTTGTTTGTTTGTTGTTTGTTTTTGACTTGTGACTATTATGTACAAAGTTCTATTCTAGTTACTGAATAAATTAAGGCAAGGAAGTGAAACATGGAGCTTATATTCTAATGGAATAAAATAGATAATAGCAAAATAAATAGGATGATGTATAGCATGCTGGGCAGTGATAAAAGCTAAGGAGAAATAGGGAATGTTGGAAGTGGGAAGGGAGTGTTAGAGTGTGCAATTTAAATGGTGTGGGGGAGGAGAGGCCTCACAGAAAAGGGGACCTTTGCGTAAAGTCCTGGAGGAATCAAAGCAGCTTGGAGATCTCTGTACTAGAATGCACTGAAGGGCAGTCTCTTCACAATATCATCCATCACTAGATAGTTTAACTGTACTGTACTCACAGCCATCTACTCAAGGCAGAGAAAGTGTGACCAGTCCAATCTGGACCTCGTTTAATCATGTATGTGCTGTCATCTGCTGGCCTGGTGCCTGGCTTGCCCAACCCCTGTCCCAACACTGTCCCACCTACTATAACAAGGTACACCACAGATTGTGCTCAAGGAGATCTTAGATTTCCTTTAAGACCAAAAAAAAAAAAAAGAAAAAAAAAGTGTCTATGACATCTCTACACTCCTCACTTCTTCTAACACTTTCTGTGCCATCCTTTCCCCATTTTCTACTTCTGTGCTCTAAAATCTCACTGTTTCTTCGGAGTCCAGTGCAATATATGAATATGTAACAGTCCCTCAATTTAGGTTCACTGCTACTCTTGTTGAGATTCCATATAATTTGTGCTTATCTCTATTACAATAATTACCACAAATCTGATTTAATTATGCATATCTCTTTTCCCATGATCCTGTGAGTTCCTTAAGGAACCAAAATATACTTTTTTAGGTGAACAAATTGTGAGTGTTCAATAAGTGTCTAAATATATAAAGGATATATGTAATTATCTCAAAGGTCACAAAGCATATGTTGTACCAAGCTTTATGTTGGCGATATATTCATCAAAGTTGACATTGTGTCTATAGAATATGAAGTATCTAACAGAATATAATTATCATTTATGTGTGTGTGTAGTTGTTGATGTTTTTGTTTATTTGGTGGAGAGAAGTTATAAGTGAACGAAATAATTTATTATTGTAAGCATTTTAACATAAAAGTTTTAAAATATTTTAAAGTTTAAAATAAATATATTTCTATTTAATAAGTATTTAATATCAGGCTATCTGTACTTTATATAAATACTGTATAAAAGTAGATGTTCCATTTCAATCTGTTTGATGTTCAACAATACCATGCTATTCAAATCAGCTTTAATTTTCTTTTAATAGCTAACATTTTCTCTGAAGTTATTAGTATTGAATACTCAATCCTTATAGCATTTGAAGTCATACAGAGCTGAGTGTTAATCATTCTCTACCACCTTCTGGACAAGGGATTTAATCTTTCTAACTTCACTTTTTACATCTGTAAAATGGGGTAGATAGGAATACCAACCTCAAGGGATTGTCATCAAGGTGAACTGAGATATTGCATATGTAAAGAACCCATCATGGGGCTTGACATGCACGAATGCAAAACAGGTATACTTACAGCACTATTATATTAATATTGTTACTAAAGCATCAAATATTTAAATGAAATACTTTGTTTCTCAATAATATAATTGATTGTTACTGTCAATTCAAATTCTCTCTAGAAATTGCTTTTGAGTTTCAGATTTTATTGGCCGCATTTTATTTTATCTCTTCTCTTTCTTGGATCAGAGTAAAAGATCCTTGGAATTGTTACAGTGATTCTCGAACTTCAGAATGCATAATTATCCAAAATGCAGACTACCAAGACTACCTCCAGAGATGATTCAGAAAATATGTAGGAGAAAATGAATTAGCATTTTTAATGTGAATCTGAGGTGATGCCTATGCAAAAATATCACAAATTGGAAAATAGTGTACAAGAGATGGAGTATTTTTAGCACTATAAAAGGTACTTTCTATGTGAAGAATGGTGAATGGAAGGTTAAATATTCCCAGAGCCTTCCTTCAGTTATAAATAATTATATTTTAGAAAGATGTGCTTTGATTTGTGTGATGAAGTCATTTAATTATTTCCTTCATAAGCCAATTTGTAACTCCAATTGATGCATTCATTGTGAGGGTACTAAACTACTTTTTTCGCATGAAAATAAGCTAATTAAATTGTGGACCAGCCCTCTGTAATAATGACCTTTTGCTTGTACCTCTTTAGGGCATGTGTTTGTCCAGGAATTTCCAAACTCAGACTTAATATATTGCCATGTCAAGAATGATATTCATCTCTTCTTAAATAATGATTTATCTGTCACTGAGAATCTGTTTAAAATGAAACAAAAGCTTTAAACTACCCACTATAATAAATGTGACTAGTTTCTTTAAAATTCTGATTTCAAATTAGAGCTTGATTAAAACAATTAATATTCATTACTAGAGGGGTGTTATGTGGTTGCTATTCCTGGAGTACACTTTCCCTCCTAGTGGATTTGGTCACCATCTTTTTGCCTTTAGCTACATCTCAATAATAAGGCCATTATGAGTGTCACTTTTGCTTTTATAAAAGTTCAAAAATCACAAATTGATACAAAAATTGTAATATTAGAAAAGTCATAAACACTTGTTTATGATTAGCTAAATATTCACTAATAACTTGTTTTAAGATTTTTTTTTCAATTTAGCTTCACTTAGAAGAAAATTGGTAATCTTATTCTAATATTGTAAAATGAGCATTATTTTAAAATGTATTTTAACTAGTACAGGAAACAATACTTTAAAGTACCTGGATTATTGATGTTGATTAATGTCTCCCTCTCCTGTGCTTTGTGCTTCATTTAAGAGGTGTATCAATCACTGTACAGGCATTTATGATATCTAGCAAAATCAGCCCAGAGCAGACAATATTTCCTGAGAGGCATCATGATACGGCTAACAGAGTGTGAGATTTGAATCAGATGGGCAGATATGCTGCCATTTACTAACCATGTGACTTTGGGCAAGTTATTTAACTACCCTCTCACTATAAAATGAAAATAATAAAACCTATCTCAGAAATGTTATAAAGAGTGGAAATGATATAAAAAATTTGATGAGGATTAGAAATGATGTAAGCTGCTATGTATTAGCCTTTCTATAATAAAAATGCTGATCATCATCCTCATCATGAAGCTTTTTAAATAAAAATAAAAGAATAAACTCATTAAAAGTTCTTTTTAAAAGTGAAGTATTTTACTATAACTTACAGTTTCCTTCTAAGCAAAGGGATGTTAATTTTAGTAAGCTGGTTAGTTGGGATAATTTTTTATGAAAGACAAGATATTCTAATGTTTATCATTATGGTGATGGTGATAATAATGATAATATAATATAATAATAATACCTAATTTGGTTGGTAACCTCCAGGACAAACCCAAACACCCTCACTTCCTGATATGTCTGCCTTTGTGTAGACCCCTCCTTCATTAAATTAGAGGTCACCTTGTGTGAATATTATATGGTGCAAGTGACCATGTGTGCCTTCTGAAATGAGATCATGAAGGCATTTCAGCTTCTACCTACCTCTCTTGAAATTGCTCACAAACCAGCTACCATGCAAAAAGACACTTACACAACCCTGTAGAGATGCCCACATAGAAAGTCACTAAGGCCTCCAGCCCGTAGCCAGCGCTAAATTGCTGGTCTTCTGAATGAAACACTTTGGATGTGGATCCTCTAGTAATAGCAAGATTTCAGATGACACTTCTCAAGCTGACCACTGGCTGAAACCTCTTAGGAGATCCCAAGGTTGAACCACTCAACTAAGCCAACCCCAAATCCTGAACCAGAAAAGCAGTGAGAGGTAAAATATAATCACTGCCATAAGCCACTAAATTTTGGGATAATTTGTTATAAAACAATAGTTAACTGATACAACTGCCAAAGTTGAAAGTTGAAAGTCAGCTTTGTTTTCACTAAACAAGTTCACGGTAACTAGTTATGTTCATCTATATTTCATTACGCTAACACAGCTTTCCTAGTTAAACCAACTTGTTCTTCCTCTCCACCCAATTTATCTTTGTACCTCACTTTACCTGAATACTTTATCCTCATAAATACTCTAATTTTAAGGCATCAATATCTTTCACATTAAATCAATTTAATGAAACGTTCTTCCTGAAAATCTTTTCTAAAAAGTTTACACTATATACTTCGATGTTGTTTGTCAGCAGGTATCCTACCTTCTCTTCTTTGGATTGTTTTCAACAACTCACTCATATGATCATATTTCATATTATGGTGGTTTAATGAATGCTCTCTGGCATTTGCCAATGGCTTCTTCTTAGTAGGAAAAATACGATTGGCAGTTATATCTACTTGCTAATACTGTGCACAGGATAGGAACCTTTCATACAGGAGGGAACAAATCCCAAGAAAAAATGTGGAGAAAAACAATAAAAGAATCAACTTTTTAAAAGCTCTTCTTAAAAGTGAAATATTTTACTATAATGTCCAATTTTCCTCTAAGCAGATGAATGTAATTTTACTAAGCTCATTATTTGGGATAATTATTTTATGAAAGACAAGATATTCTAATGTTTATTTTTTTGGAAACATTTTCTGTTGAAAGAATTTGAATTCATATTAAGTAAATCTACGAAGGAGAATAGCCTGTTTAGTAAAGCATTTTATTATCCTGAGTAACAAAATTAGATAAACATTTGTTCTCTTATCTCTGCAGCTCAATTAATTTATACTTGAAACATTATATGTATGTGAAATTCTAGTATCTTCAGCTGTATTATAAAAAATTCATGCTGAGTCTGGATATGGCAAAAACAAATGACTGGCTTAACAGCATTTGAAATTATTTTGAATAAATTACCAATCCCTCCCCCGCCAAAAAATAGCAGGGAATATTTTCAGATGAAATCATACTAGTTGAATAACTTGTTTTAAAATGCTTTCCAATTTCCTAAAATATGAGATATTATTATCTAAAAGTTTTCAAAATCTTTGGTATAGCTCAGCAATAAGAAATATTTCAAGAAGCTGCTTACAAAATGTGTATGCATTCTAAAGACATTTATAGTCTTGATAGAGATTTATTTACTTTTGGATTTGTGATATTAGATGTTATCATAAACTCATGGTAAGAGTAAGCCTGCTATTATTAATAAACAAAACAAAACAAAAACCATTAGTCATGCACCAGACCCAGAAAAATAGTAAAAATAGAATAAGTAGGCCTAATCTAAAGGGTCAGCAAAGGTTGTTTTATTTGGTAGGATTAAGTTCAATCACATGTGTTAAAAATCACAAAATGGCATTGACTGAAAGAAGTTTTGTTTCCCACATAAAGACTGCTGGATACAGGAAGTTCTTGCAAGGGAGGCTGGTGCAGCCATGTGCCTGGACTGGTTTTCAGTCTTCCCTTACTCACTCCATCTGACTAACATCTCTTTATCCTTCAAATCTCAGATCCAAAGTCATTTTCTCAAGACATTTATGGTAGGTACTGTTCCTGGCCTCCAAATATCCATTCTTTTCTTCTCCTTTATTGAAGGGCACCCTATTCTTAATCAGGCACATTTCACATGACCACACCAGTTTCTCTTCAATTGTAAGGGAACTTAAACCTGAAGGGAAGCTGGCATGGTCATGTGAAATGGGATGGCTATGGATGGCTGTATGACTAAGTGTTCACCTACTAATGTAAGGGAACAGATTATATTAAGCTTTCCTTCTGCTTGCTAACTGGAATGCAAACCTGATTGCTGGAGCTCAAGCAGCCATCTTTGATTATAAAGTGGAAGCACACGCTTAAAATGGCAGAAACAAAAGAGGAGTATGGACCTTGGTCAACTTTCAGCTTCTGTGCATGACCTTGGACCACCTATATTCAGTAGTCTTTTTTATAAAAGAGTAGTCAACTTCTTTCTCATTTCTGTCACTCTTATTTTGTGATACTTACCTATGCAACTGAACCTCATCGTAACTAATATAACAGCCTATCCTGATCAAATAGATATGATCATGTTCCTCTGTTTTATAGGTTTATAACCCCATATTTTTTCTTTCATACAAGTTATCTCAGTATATAATTATACATTTATATGTATTAGTTTTTCTCTTTTTTAATGGAACTTTCCAGAGAGCAGGGCCCAGGTATGTTTTTGTTCACCTTTATATTGCTGATGTCTATCATAGGGCTGATGACGAAATAAATGTTTCATAAATATCTGTTAAATAAGGAGTGATCACATGGCCAATATTTATAATCTAAGACTCATAAGCTTAATTGAGACTTTAAATTTCTCATGAAACACTGAATGAAAATTATCCAGCACTATGCTTGCATTGGTTGGCTGTTCAGCAGTAGTAATGAATTTGTAACTATATACTTTGTCATAAAACCTAACTGATGAGAGGTATGGTGAGAGAAATACTCAGTTTAGTGGAATGATTAAATTCACCATCTATAGTTTCCAGATATCTTAAATACATATATCTTCACTTTCAGAAACTATTTCCATTGTGGATAAGGGGATATTGAAAAGTAATGATTAAATGTGCCTTTACAAATCAACAACAAGATATAAATTTAACATTCTTAGGTGATTTAAAAGTCAGTGGTCTCACAAATATTGCATTTTTAGTTTTAGGGTTCGTCTTTGTGAAATGATTATATATCCATCCTCAACATAAATTGCAGAGGTGTGGGTGGGTGCGTTCTTTTGCTTCACAGAAAATATTCTGCCAGTTTTCAGAACCAAGAGAAACATCAATTTATTTGGCACTCAAATTAGTTTTAATACAATTCCATGAGAAGAGGAGAAACTTCAGTCTTTTGGTGACATGTTATCTAACCGTTGGTAACACAAAGGCATACAGCAGAAAATAATTAAACTTTGCATCTGTAAGAGCAAGGCGAACCACAAAAGTATCAGTTAAATTAGGACTTTGTTTCTATAAATACACATGTGACTAATTGCATGCAAGCCCTATCAGAAGAGTGGTGTTTTTTTCCCTAATAATAACAAAGCTTCTATAGAAACACCATAGTAACTACAGGTAAAATTTTATTTACACCTGTTTTATTCATGGAAACTGAAAAGTCAAAGGGTATTCTGGAGATATGACTAAAAAGGTACTTAGTAGATTGTGCAATTTTTATTGCATTCAATTGGTATTAATAGAAGGATGCAATCTTTTACACCTGGGATGGTGAACATAGTGGCATAGAAATAAGCATCACCTCCTCTGATTCTGACCATTTTATATTTAATGGGATTTTTGTAAGCACTTTCTTAAAAAAAATTAATAATACAAGGAATATCAAAACTCTGATGAGCCATCTGAAATATTAAGAAGAAAGTCAGTAGTGTTTCATATAATTTTAGTACTCAGGTATAATCTAATTCTTTAAAAAAGATCATCTCTTGCTATTAAATAGAATCTTATCCAGAATTTCCCATCAATTCCCTGATTAAAGAAAAATGTATTAGCAAGCAATACATTAACAGATGGTAAGGAGTGGCATGCAACCTTCTGGCTGCACAGAAGTAGATGATAAAAGAGGAAATGTGAAAGTTATTTCTCCTGGGTGTCTACAGAAAATGGATATGCAGCCCCTGATAACTATTTCTGTATTGTTACATTAGAAAATGTAGCATTAAATGTGTAATTGAGTACCATCTGTCTAGTTGCAAGCCAAAATTATGATCACAGATCTGGACATATTAAGTAAAACTCTAATAACAGGGTGAAAGTCAGTGATTCCAATCCTAGTTTGAGTGTTTCCAGCCTAGAGCAGTTTACAAATTGTTTCTTTTTTCTTTCAATTATGGTATTAGGCTGTCTTTAGGTTACAAAGAACTACTGACCACAGTAGGACCTTGGAGTCAATAAAAACTTCTTTAACCGCCATAAATATTTTTAAGATAATTTAGTATCACTGAGGACTAGGATTAATTGCTGTTCTGTGGGAGCATTTTAATTAACAATTTTGAAGCCCCTGGCATCAGTGATTAAAGACATACTGTTCTCTTTTTTCGCATTTATTAAGGGGAGTATACATTCTTAGTTGGGGAGATAGAGGAATACTTCATGATTGTGCTGGTTAAACCAAATATCAGAATCACAAGATGAAAGCCCTGAAATCTTAGTGTGGAGATTCACATTTACCGGAAATAACCTAGAAATAGAGACTGCCTGTGGAACCTAGTTTCTGATTCTGCAGTTTCTTCTTTGAGAATGTACTCTTGCTAATACCAAATGTGGTTTGAGAAACAGAACAAAGGACGCCTAGAGATATTTTTTCAACATAGATGGTTAGCATTCCAGAATGGTGATCTAAGCTCTAAGTATAAACCACTTCTGTGTTGTCATTAGCAAGAAATTCACTATTTTCTCACCACTGCAGAGAATGTGAATGACAGCTCTGTACCCACTTTGTAGGGCATCATTAATTTTAAAAATACAGAATAAGATATGCTACTGTTTTGTGTGGTACTCCCTGTTCTCTGAAGTCTGTGGCCTTCACCCTATATGATGGGAGCTTATAGAAAGTACACACATGCTGTTTCTTCCAATTAATCTGCAACACGCTCTGAAAATCTGAAGTCATATTTGACATTTTGGACATGTCATTTAATTAACTTATTATTATCTTGTCTGATACCAATGAAGCTGTATTAGTTTCAGTGTTGCAAATGAGTCTCAGTCTCTCTCTCTTTCTCAATATTAATACACTTGTGTGTTTTTCTTTCTTTGTTGCGTTAAAATAAATTACACTCCTTTCTTTCTAGTACACAAGTTATCCCAGATTTTGTCAGTGAAAGCTCCTTCAAGCTGATCCGTGTGTCCTTTGACATACTTCCATTAGTCTTTGAATGCGTATTTTCTGACACACACACACACACACACACACACACACACCCACACACAACTATCTCAGGCTCACTTTCTTTAAACCTGAAATCAGTCAGTTCTTCAAAGGATCTCATTCCTTTTAATGGGAAAAGGTGTTTAAAAAACAGATCTGAGCACCAGGATGGCCCATTGCTACTGGAGAACTACCACTAATTTGTAGTGCTCATTGGGCATAACTCCAGGTTGCTGCAGGTTCTCTTTAGTTTGTACAAAAGAAAGCAAATAGCCCAAGACACAAGCAAATAGATAAAGTAACTGCATTTATTCTAAAGTTTATTAAACATTTGGACATGTGATATGTGATAGGCACTGTTTTTGGCATTGAGTGTACAAATAGAGTGACTATTCTAATTGAGCTTACATTGTATGGGAAATGATATGTAAAGAAAAATAAATATGTATTTATATGTAAAATGAAAACAATACATAGGAAATACATATTTATTATATTGCAAGATGATGGTGATAAGGAGGAAAACAAAGCAGGACAAAAATGCTGAGAATATGGGAGAAGTTGCTATTTTATAAAGGGTGGTCCAAGGAAGGCTTACTGAGAACTTGACTTTTGAGTTGAGACCTGAAGGAGAAGAGGACATGGGTCAAGCAGATTGTGTGTCAGAGCAGGGATAGGAGTAGGGAGATTAGGAGAAGTGAAGTCCTCTAGACAAGGAGCAGCAAATGTGAATCTCCTGAGGTGGAAGATTTTTTGATATGTCCTAACAAAGCAAGGAGACCAGTATGGCTATAGCAGACTGACGAGGTGATCAGACAGATCTGCATATCTGTCATGTCTTGAGGGATATCCTAAAACAGATTCTCTCTTTAGTGCTCTTGCATGTTAAGACTACATAATCCAGCACTGGGTTTACCACTTTGGCTCGGATACAGAATTAGACAACATTTCATTTGGAATGACACTTCAGTATATGAAAGAAGTAGCTGGAATACACTGGATTTCTCTTTTATTCAATTCTTAATATTTACAATGTGTCCACAAATGTTGTTGCTTGTCACCGTGGACAAAATTATTCTAGACCCAGAAAAAAAGTGAGAAACAGTTATAGTACTCTGTTTTTTGAGTATGTGAATGAGTAGATTATTAAATGAATATAATTATTTCAAGGTTATAAAACACCAGGAATGAGGTTATTTTACTTTAGAAACACATATATTTTGTGTACCCTGTGTGTTCTGTCCTAAGTAGTTTACCCATACATACTTATCAGTTGACCTTTATTATAATCCAGCATGCTAGGTTATTTGCTGATTAACTTACTTCCAGATGAGAAACTTGCTTAAGGTGGCACAACTTGTAAGTGAAGACCTGGGATTTCAACCCAAGGAGTCTGCTTCCAAGTCCATGAACCAATATAATAGACTCTTCAAATAAGCTACTCGCTTACGTTGCTGGTAGCAAGGTCAAATGGCAGCAGGGAGAGTTGGTAGGATGAATATGAATATATTTTCTTCTAATATTCTGCCTATTTTTGTATACTAGTTACTGGTATATTTTTTCCTTCTTCCTTCCACTCCCAAGACAAATTTTATGCCTAGAATGTAGTCCAGAAGTGTTAAAAGCAGTAACCGGCCACCACAATTAAATTCGAAGTCAGAGTTGATTTGGAAGAATATTTTAAAGCTTTTTACCCAAGGGATTTTCAATCCTGGAATCATTCTCCACATAGGCATACTCTAATTAGATTCTACAAATGCTGGTATCACAGCTATTTAGTGTAATCATTCCCTAGTAGAATAGGGAGAAAAATTCTCAGTATGAAAAAACCAAATGCATGTTGGTACACCATGATGAATAGAATAAATATTCTAGATGATTATTTTTACTAGCGGATGCAATTAAACATGGCCATGTAAATGAAAATACCTTATGAATTTAGATTTCAATAAATCTAGCCAGTCAAAACTTTAGAAGAATATAAACCAGTAAGAGATCATATCTTCAGTTAGTTTTGAACCGACTTTCTATGATGGAATGGTATCTCCTGATAGACATGGGGGAACTGTTTTTATAATCCACATTACAGTTACTATTTTGAAATTAATATATAAATTTGTACCTATAAATTAGATTAATCAATATATTTTAATATATTATAAAAATATATTTTTATATAATTATACCATTATTTAATTTTTTTAATGAATGAGAGAAAATCCCCCCTTTTAAAGAAAAATGTTCACAATTGACGAGTGTTAAAGAATACATCAATTTTTAAAACCAAGATTGCATAAAAGACACACAATAGATTTTAACACCAATATCACTTAAAAGACACACAATAGATTACTTTTAAAGAGTCATGTATATTATACTTCTCTTGTCAAAAATAGCGGCAGCCTTTACTGCTCACAAATCAACTCTCATCACCTCGCCCAAACACATTTCACGATCTGGCAACACAGCACTTGTCTTTCTCTAAATTTAGTCTGGCAATAAGTGAAGGAGGAGGAGAAAAAACTTTAGTATGGATTTTTCAAAGGAATAAATGGGGCCAATGAATTCTTAAAAAATATATTATCAACATTTGAGGAAAACATATAAGCATATAAATCAATATTAAATGTAATTGTCAAGTCAAAAAACAGTGTCTCTCATTCTATTATCACTGGGTTTAGTCAAAACTATCTTATCTTTCAATACATCATCTTTGATTCCCGAGATAATAAATATGATGTTAACCATGTGGATAGCCATCATATATTTGAGAAATAGGATGTAGTAATGAGCATAGATTGGAAAATAAGGGGAAGGGAAAAGAGTGAACACTTGCTTTGCTAGGTTTTGAAATAATTCAGGATAACTGGCTAGCCTGTGTCTAGATTTGGAAACATGGGAGAAAGAGCTCATAGGTATGGCTGATTCAAACTTGGGGTTTAAATTGTGGATAGTTTAGAGTTCAAATGCCCTCACTGCCTATTACCAGCTTTGTAACTTTGGATGGTTAACTTAATCATTTCTAACTTACCTATAAAAAAAATCAATAAAAGGAACAATAATAGCACCTACTTCCTATATTTTGTTTATTAAATAAAATTTTAGCATATATAAATAAAGCTCTTTGCAGTATCCTTGTATTAAGTGCCAGTAAGTAGAAGCTATTGGTATTATTATATAGTTCTTTCCTAATTCCACAATGAAAATGTTCCAAACTTGTTTAATATTCTAATTTTGCTTATTATTTGGTGTTAAATTTAAAATATAGGACACAATATTCCTTTACAGTGTAATATTATTGTTATAAATGTTTTTGAATGAATGCATTTTAAAAATCTGCAAGTATACCCGGAAAGATATTAGCTATTAATAAAAACACTCCTCTCAATTATAAGGGTCTAGAAAGCCTCTCCTGGCTGGGCGCAGTGGCTCATGCCTATAATCCCGGCACTTTGGGAAGCCAAGGTGGTCAGATCATGAGGTCAGGAGGTTGAGACCATCCTGGCTAACACGGTAAACCCCTTCTCTACTAAAAATAAAATAAAAGAAATTAGCGGGATGTGGTGGCGGGCGCCTGTAGTCCCAGCTACTCGGAGGCCGAAGCGGAAGAATGACGTGAACCCCGGAGGCAGAGCTTGCAGTGAGCTGAGATCGTGCCACTGCACTTCCAGCCTGGGCGACAGAGCGCCACTATGTCTCAAAAACAGAAAGTTTCTCCCAGGAAGGACAAAGATCAGACAAATTATTATACAACGCTTACATATTTTATAAACAGCATTATTATTACAATTTTATTCTTACAAAATGCAGTTGTTTCCTGAAACAAACTTATACCATAAAGCATTTCTTACACTACACATAAATGTACAGTTGAGTACTGATATACATCTATGTCAGTGTATAAACATAGATACATGAGAAAGTGTATGTAGTAAGTGGAATGGCATCAATTGCACATGTATCTTGTATAAATACAGTCACATATGTTCTACAACAACAAAAATGACCACTGAAACCTTACAGGAATCCATTGCAATGAGTGTATATCCCCGGTAAGAGAATGTGAATAGGGAAACCTGAAAAATTTGTGCTTCTCATGAAGTGACCACTCTGTAATGCTGAATGTAATCCTAGTTGATAAAGACACTTTCATATATTAAAAAGTACATGTACTTTTCGTTTCTTTCTTTCTTTTTTTCTTTTTTTTTTTGAGACGGAGTCTCTGTCGCTGGGCTGCCGGGCTGCCAAGCTGGAGTGCAATGGTGCAATCTCGGCTCACTGCAACCTCCGCCTCCCAGGTTCAAGTGATTCTCCTGCCTCAACCTCCCGAGTAGCTGGGACTATAGGTGCCCGCCACCACGCCTGGCTGATTTTTGTATTTTTTTTAGTAGAGACGGGGTTTCACCATGTTGACCAGGATGGTCTCGATCTCTTGACCTCGTGATCTACCTGCCTTGGCCTCCCAGAAGTGTTGGGATTACAGGCGTGAGCCACCGTGCCTGGCCAAAAAGTACATGTGCTTTTCATAATAAGACAAAGCCCATGTGGCAGGACAGGTCATTTATTGTGTGCTGTTGCCTAGGAGGAGTGATGTAGTCTAACTCTGAAGAAAAATGCCTGGAATGAACATAGTGGGACTCAGTATTTGATCTCCAGAGTGGCGCTTCCTGAGGGACTATCCAGGGAGGTTTTGAATACATTGATTTTTGCCTTATGAGCTAACTTTAAAACCTAATTCTCTCCCATGGAGAAGATGTGATTTCCCTGTAAACATGCATATGTGACACATTTGAGTACATCAAATTCTGGTCTGTCTTTGGCAAGTAATTATTGCAAAAGAAAGTAAATAGTTGTAGATTTGTCCTAAAGTGAAGTGATCAGATGACAGATAAAGAAAATATTCGTTGCATTATCCATGACATTTTTGGGGACCCCAGCTTGTAATTTTTATAAGATGTGAAAGCTGTTTCTAGGAATTTGATTTCCCTATTTTCATTTCTTAGGGCAACACAATCTCAGTTACGTTAAGTACATCTATTTGAGGATTCCTGGGAGTTTAACACTGTGTTTAGGAGTTGGTCTATAATTTTATAATTGGAGAAAATGAAGTGGTAGCAAAACACACACAGTCCTCATTAAGATTTTTTTCTCAGGCTATTGTAAATACTTTCAGAAAGGGGTGTATGCAGTTGCATTAGTTAGTGTTCTGTAGAGGGACAGAACTAATTAGATAGATAGATAGATAGATAGATAGATAGATAGATAGATAGATAGATAGATAGATAGATAGATAGATAGATAGATAAAGGGGAGTTTATTATTAACTCACATGATCACAAGGTTCCATGATAGGCCGTCTGCAGGCTGAGGAACAAGGAGAACCTGTCCGAGTCCCAAACTGAAGAACTTGGAGTCCGATGTTCAAGGGCAGGAAGCATCCAGCACAGGAGAAAGATGTAGGCTGGGAGGCTAGGCCAGTCTAGTTATAGATCTAGAAGCAAATAGGGGTGTTCCAGGCGGCTCCTGAGGAGAATCAACGTGCCTGGCAACTGCCTCAGGGGAGGCCATTGCTGTTGCCTCAGGCAGCACAGGATTTATCTTCTCAGACAAAGGTGGAAAGGCTGATGGCAGCATGGATCATGGAGGGGATGTTACCACTACTAGGGATGGGGAAGCTGTTTCTTCTGGCAAAAAAGGTCCATAAGAGTTTACAAACTCAGTATCCCTAGCTTTATCAGGGTCCTCCCACACATCCCCATTCCAAGTTGCAGGGTCCTATTCTTTTCCAATCAATGCCCTCACTTTAACAGTAGACACCTGGTGAGGCTGTGCATGCACCTTTCCTTGCAGGTCAGCAACTTGTATGATAAGAGCTTGTGTCTGGTTTTCCACAATTTCAACTCTTTCTCTATAGACTGTCACTCAGGGCAATCCTAGCAGATTTGAGGCTCAGTATCTGCTTTTGAAGCCAGGAGTTAGCATCCCTGAGTACATCATTTTCTTTCATCACTTTGTCCACTGAACTTATAAACCACCAACCAGCTTCATTATGTTCCTTGGTTTGCCACATATGGTCAAAGGTATTAGGTGTAGTCACTAAACTGCTTGCCTCTCACAAGCAGTGAATCAGAAATGTTAAATACATTTATTTTGCATAACTTTCTAAACAGTTCACACCAAGGACTATCAGTGTTCTCCATACTATTAGAAGTAGAGTCTTTAGCATTTTGGGGTCTAATCATATTAAGCAGCCAACTCCAGAAACCTCAAAACCAACAAAAGAACTCCATCCTTAATAGCACTTCACTGTACAGACACACTATTTTGGTCGGTTTGCATTTTGGTAGAAAGGTCACTTGCAGTAGAGCAGCCTCACTTCTATTTCAGTTATGCTTCAGAGAATTTGTGTGCAAGTGTCTCCTAGAGCATCAGTTCCTTCTTTGTAAAATGATGAGTGTGGACCAAATAGTCTCTTAGTTTCCTTCAGCTTGAAAAATCTATAGTTCTGTAAATTTTCTCATTTTAAATGCTCTGCTTTTGAAGTGTTATTTGAATGATCAGTTTCATGAATGTTCAATGAAGATGAGTGATTTCTGTGTACAATGTTAATCAGAATTAATAATACAATTCAAAATAATTGTTTTTCATACTTATGTCTATTTTACAAAATGAGTGAGTGACGTTTCATGTCATTGACACAAAAATCTTTAGAAGTCCATTTTTTTTATTCCCTTTTAAATACAAAGATTTATGTTGAATACTTTTTGTTGTTTTTATATACTTGGACACAAAGATTTGTAGTAAAGGTTTTTTTGTAAATGACCCATCTTCTATGATACCATACTGCAATAGCAAATATCTCTATTATAGCATAACACATTTTATTACAATTATTTGTGTACTTTTCCCCTCACAAATGTGGGGACCATATGATTCTCAGCTTTATAACTTAGCACCTGTAATGATGCCTACTGCATGATAATGGCTTTATATCTTTTAAGTGCACAAATTAATGAATAACAACTGACTAGTGTATCATCACAGATGCTAAGATTTGAGACATTTATATTTAGAGTAAAGCAGTTCAATTCACTGATTTTAATAGTGTTTGTTGATTTCTTCTGGTGAGCTGTAGTCTGTTTTCTCAACAAACCTCCATGCTGACTGGAGGGGTTGTTCTTGAGTCATATTATGTCACACATTATGTCATATATTTAAAAGATTACATGTGAACTAAGAATAGGATTTCGGATTTAATTCACTAAAAAGGAAACCAGATTGCAATGAGTATGGAGTAAACACGTTTTTCTACAAGCAAGTTCCACACGTTTTTCCACTTGAAAAGCAAAGGGAAACAGTGAAGTTGGACTACCTGTTTAAGAAGGATAATTGTGAAAAAGAGAAATCTAAGACAGTAGAACAGAGCTTGTACGTATATGAAGAGCATGTGTTAGTAAATCCTTAAGTGCTGTCAGTAGTGTATAAGGTTTGAAGGTCAGACTCAGGATCCAGTGGAGATGCCAGAAGAAAGGGGGACCCAGGCTAAGTAGTGGAGTCACAAACCAGAGGAGATAAAAGACAGAAGCAACGACATAGACAAACTGATATACTTGGGCAGGAATATATGGTGAAGTTTCTTAGGAAAGATAATTTAAAAACAACAAGAACGTATATATAGAAAAGAGGACAAGATGGAGACATTCACTCCTAAAAAAGAAAGAAAAAATGAGGGCCATAACGTCTCTATTTAGACAATGTTTATTGTCTGTTGCCATTGATAATGACTTGCAAGAATACCTTTCCTTGCCTAATATCCTGAAAGAATGAATATTATATTTTCCTATTGGAAATATCCACTGTAAGTGGTTATTGTACATTCAACATACTCTCTTACAAAATGCCTACATGTTCTTGAAATATTCCTCAGTGAAATGTATTTACCTATCATATTCAGTTCTGACTACATAAGTTTTCAATGTTTTCCCATAATAGTGTTTCCCCTGTAACTATCTATAGAATAATAATAATCACTTGGCAGTAAAAATAATAGGCTACCATTTTCGGAATTATTTTCATTTTATGTACTGGCCTAATTATTTTTGGCTTAAATTATAGTTTTATATTCAAAGAACATCAAGACAATTAACCTTTGGCTTAAAGTAGCATAATTTTTTCTTCTTATAACTTACTACTTTTAGATGTATTCAATTTTTATGTTTCTTTTACTGGATTTTATAATTTTCTTTTTGTGCCCTCTAAGTTACATTTCTTTTTCTGGCATGCTTAGCAACAGACAATCTGTTACAGACCCATAAAACTAGATCTGAAAAACATAAAGGCCTATCTTTTTAAGAGACAATAAAACTTTAGAATAAAAAAGTCCTGTCAATATTAACTTATTAAATGATTTTTATCTTTGATGATATCTGTTTTCTGACATTAGCAAAAAAAAAAAAAAATGTGAACATGGAGTATTTGTTAAGGTTAAAAGAAAGTCTAGTTAGAATTTTGTTTGGTAAAACTTCATCAAAAGAATACTCCAGATAGATGCATAGATAGAGATAATAAGCTATTCAGTGCAGACAGCATAAATCAACTCTTAACTCTTTAAGCAGTCAATACTTTTAAGAACATAGGAGAAAGTTTGAACCAGACTCAGAAAACAAAAACTAGGCAAGCCTAAAAAGTGAAGACCCTTTGAGAACAAGTGGCTTTCACATAGGAAACCGAAGTTGGCAGCTTGCATCTGTCACTAATTCCATCTGAACCCTATGCTAGAATTAAGAAAAAGTGATTTGTAAAATTGCTCCAGTCAGCACTCCAGAGAATATAAAATTTATTCATCAAAGGGAGGGGAGAGAACAGGAAGATAGCTGTATGAGCCCTTTGGACAGGAATTTTTCTAACATACCAACAGATTTGCTTAAAATTTTTTGGGGGACTCCCTCCTGTATTACCCTGGCACATCACAATCTCTACACTTACCTCATTAATTCATTACTGTATTTCTCTTTGCTTCACATGAGAGATTGTAAGCTGTTGAAGCATGAACTGTGTCTAATTCTTACTTACACTATCATAGTTGCCTATCATATTAAAGAGTCTCCAAATTTGTTTTTTAAATTATTAGCTATGCTATTTGTAATGTTATGTCTCAAACTAGTAAAATTAAATTTGCTGCAATATCATAAGGGAAAAGTGGGACATAGAAGACAGCATATTCTATTCATATGTTTTACTCTTTGCCATCTCATATCATACACACAGCCTGCGTCTTTCTTTCTTCCCATGTAAACCACAATAGAAATAGATGCCCTTATCTTAAATGAATCATAGGAAAAATTTTGGAATGTTATTACACTTTTAAACTTAGTGAATTATGTAAATCATTGCATGAAAATAGCTAAGATTATATATAAATACACTATATATATGTGTGTATAAATACATGTATATGTATAATACATATACATATGTATAAATATATATATATACACACACACACATACACAATTAGTTTTTCATTTAGGAACAAAGCTCATTGATTTAAAATGTGGGCAGGGAGTCTTTTGCATAAAAGGCGATTTGTTGATGTCTATTCTTCCCTGATCAGAAGTTTCAATAGATAAAATATTATCAGCTGTTTTCAGATAGATTTATTTTTCTAAATTTTATAAATTTAAGCTTGCGTATTCATTAATAACTTATTTCCATATTAATAGAATAAGAGGCACCTGCACTAGAGCTGAGAATTAGACTTAGGTTTCTGCGATTCCAAATATGACCTTTTTCTTCTATTCCATGCTTTTCTGTGTTTATAAATCTAGGGTTACATGATGTTGAAAGGTAGTAAAGGCAAATTTTTTTTTGAACACATTTAAGCTCAGTTAAAATATTTAGACCAAAATTTTAAGATCTGAAGAAGTCTTCTGTGAGAGAGTCTGGTTCTTTGCCTGACACGTAGGCTCTTACTGGGCGTTTATTAAATAAGTCAATCCAGTTTTTATTTATGAAAGAAGTAAGTCATCCTAATGAATCCTCCTAGTTCTTTTTTAAAACACATATGACTCTTTGCTAGTATTTCTATAAAAACAATCAGATTATGAGGTCATGTAAGAATGTAAAACTAATGATGTATGATTACATAGTACTTTTCACATATAGTTCTACATCTAATGCTAAATTATGATTTGTTCTTTCACACACACACACACACCCCACACACACAATTCTGTTTTTTTTAAAAAGACATGCCCATACTTTTGATAGTATTTTAAACACCTTTACCAAACTACCTCTAGTATCTGTACCATTTCGACCATATTTTTGTCCCTTTTACATTTCGGTCTATGGTACCTGTATTACTCAGGATCACAGATATACGTCAATTCAAACCTCAGTTTAAAATACAAGAATAAGAAAGAAGGCTCATAGCTCTTCAGTGTCTGTTAGTACAAAGTGTGATAACATGTTATAACTTGGTTGGAGGAGGCCACCTAGGTCAGCCCACAAATTAGGATTCAAACTTTCTATTTCAGTCAAATGAGTCTACTGAGATAGGATGTTAATTTATTTGAAAAGATGTATGTCAAATTATTTGGACTGGGGGAAATGAGCCAGAAGATTGCAAAACCTAAGCATCATGTAAAAAGCACAGGGTAACAAAAATAAATGAAATGTAAAATCACTTAATAAGTATCTTTCATTTTTAATTTCAAAGAGGTTTACAACATCTCATCTAAATATAAAAAAGTTTTCCTTTTGATGTTTTTGTGAAATGCTTGACACAATAGCAATTGAACTCATTTTTAAGTCTATGATGGAGTTTCTAAGAAAAAGAGTCTTCTAATGGTATGTTTATAATTATAAGGGTGTAATTTTTAATGTGCTTATAAAATCTCATTAGATCAAAGTCATCATTTTGATTATGCAAAATGAAAACATTTACTTAGCTTTGGAATAAAAATTGTTTTTCTTCCAATGGAATACAATACAATAAAATTTGAGTCCTTTGCAGGACCCAAAACACACAACTCTGGAATGACAATATTGTGTCATGTTTTATTGTCCTATAATATTCTTGCTAACTATTACATGGGCACACACACACATGCAAGTGCACACACATGCATCCACACGTGCAAACACACCCACTGCTTCCACCACACCCACATTCCTTTTTAAGAATGAGCATCAAGGTCCTTTAACCCTCTTGTTGTTGAAATACGGTTAGTTAATATTACCCACATTTTTTTTGTCAGTTAGAGTACCTTGAAGCAATTCTTAACTCCTTTAGAGAAATGAAGGATAGTATTTTCTCTGTGTGTTTTAAAATTGTTTCAGCTATTGTACTAAGTAGATCTTTTTCAAAAGGTTCAAATATTTCTTAATTTTCAGGGCTGTTAACTCTGAGATGAATTTAAGAAAATGGATTAATCTAGCCAAATAGCCATACGTTATAATTCAAGAACTTATGAGAATAAGTATTATACTTGTTCTAGTTCAGGCAGGACTATATTTTGGCCTTTTAAATACACAATACACTCTTCTAGAAATGACGCTAATGTCACTGTGTGATATAGAATGGAAAAACACACATATTCATAACATGTATTATAGTATGTGCTTCCCCAGGACACTCCAGCCAGAGTGGAAATTGGAAAGTAGTAATCCCTTTTTCACTAGCTCTGCCCCCACCTGCCATTACAGGATCACAAATACTTAGCCACTCTTCAAGTATTTTTCAAACCCCCAGAGATATCTTTGAAGTCCTCCTAAACAAATCCTTTGAGTGACTGTTAACTTCTTCTGCTGTTCTGGCTTCTTTGACGTACGTTGTTCTACAGCTCTATGATCACACTGAGATGGGCTGTCTCCACTACCACCAATGTGCAAGGGCCATCCTATATTCCATGTGAAAGCATAGGAATGCTTTCTTCAGGTAGTGTAAATTTTATTGATTTATTTGTACTTTGATTATCTGAATTTTCTAATTATTATCAGCAAGCTTGTATCAAATTGTAATGTGTATGAAAATATAGTTGCCTTAGGATAAAGAAATGTAGATCACAGTAACTACT